>NC_136537.1:26387580-26390080 GCF_910591455.1 Pholis gunnellus
TCATCAGGCTCAAAGAACAACAATGAGAGCAGAGCGGATTAATCACTGAGCTGTAATCAACTGAAACACGTAAAAACACAATCCACTGATTTACTGTAACGCGTCACATCCAGGCCAAATCAACAAACACACCTGTTGCTTCATATCCTGTTTAGTTTATAGGATCCTTTGTTCTCATACAGATTCATTTCCTCAACACTAACAGATTTCTTTAAGTAAACAAAAGCAGCTGATTATCACCATGGAAACAGTCCAGCAAACATGAACATGAAAAATGTAACAGCAGAGCCACATGTAGACATGAGACTGTTTACATTCATGAAGACATTTGACCATCAGGTGACTCCAAACCACATGCTGAACCTGCTGCAGGAACCGGGACCAGGACCAGGACTCAGGTCCAGCGCTGATGTTGGGAGAGGAACTCTGGCTGTGAGGGGCTGCACGCAACCCTGAAGCCATGAAGGTGGTCTCGTCTCTTTAAGATTAGATCACATTATTCTTTATTAATACCTCAGCAGCAACAACATGAATATGTAGGTCGTGCACCAACAAGAGACATCAGTAAAGAAACTAGTATAAATAAAAGTGATCACTTGGTTCTCTGTGTGCCCGTTGTTTAAGGTTATTTTAATCAAACGAGTCTCAAGATCCACTATTAGCTCTGTAAAAAGACCGGCCGGGTGCATGTTAGTGCATGTTGGTGTTAGTTCCCCCTCATGTAAACTATGTAGCTCTGTTAGCTCTGTTAGCTATGTAGCTCTGTTAGCTCTGTTGGCTCTGTTAGCTATGTAGCTCTGTTAGCTCTGTTGGCTCTGTTAGCTGTGTTGGCTCTGTAGCTCTGTTAGCTCTGTTAGCTATGTAGCTCTGTTAGCTCTGTTGGCTATGTAGCTCTGTTAGCTGTGTTGGCTCTGTTAGCTCTGTTAGCTCTGTAGCTCTGTTAGCTCTGTTGGCTCTGTTAGCTATGTAGCTCTGTTAGCTGTGTTGGCTCTGTAGCTCTGTTAGCTCTGTAGCTCTGTTAGCTCTGTTGGCTCTGTTAGCTATGTAGCTCTGTTGGCTCTGTTAGCTCTGTAGCTCTGTTAGCTCTGTAGCTCTGTTAGCTCTGTAGCTCTGTTGGCTCTGTTAGCTATGTAGCTCTGTTAGCTATGTAGCTCTGTTAGCTCTGTTGGCTCTGTAGCTCTGTTAGCTCTGTAGCTCTGTTAGCTGTGTTGAGAGAGAGAGAAATGAAGCTCGCTAACAGCTAACTTGTCCCATCATTTTAGTAATCATCATGTGCAATCCACCTATAGATTAAAGTGTGTTAGTTATCTTATCTTATTAAACTATTACCATTATGTGGAGATATTAATCATGTTAAGATCTTATCAACATGTTGAATTTCATTTCCACAAATGAATTATCTCATCATCCCAAGATGTGAAACCATTACTCTCACCATTTCAATTCCTCAAAATCTCAAGATGTCAAATGGTGTTTGTGTGGCGATGAACATCACACTTTTATCTTTTATTCTCGGCAGAATGATCTCGACACGTAATTGTCGTTGTCTTGAGATATGAATAAAACCCTAAAAGAGAAATTCATGCTACTCGACAGCTGTAATTTAAGTTCCAGTGAATCGTCACTAAGTGATCTCAAAGGTCTCAAACTGTTCGAACATGACGTCCATGCAGTGATTGTAGGATAAAGCTGCAGTCAGCAGAAGCTACAGCAGCTCTCGTTTCTCTGAGGTGAGGTTGAGTACGTTGTGTGTCAATTATGAGGAACCTGTCTCTCCAAACTAACAGTGAACTCTGCCTCTGGCAGTGTCGGAGCGCTCCGTCGCGTCGCACTCCCCTCGCCCTGATTTCCCCCGACGAGAGACCGCCGGACCTATTTTGGAGTCTCTGAGTTCTTCGCTCCGGCCTTCTTTCAGCACAGAACTCCTCAGCGGGTAGGAAGCCGGTCTGGCCGCCCTCAAAGGAGCCGCCGGTGACCATGGAGCCGCCCGCTCCGGACTAATGAGGTCCCTGGGTAACAGGCAGCCAGCGGGGGAGATGCGGGACTCCGTCGGGCTGACTCAGTCTGGCCTGTAACGTGCTGTAAGCTGCTCTTCAACATGATGCAACCGCTGAGGCTCTGCAGGCTCACAACAAGAAACTGGATGTAGTCGCACAGAAATAAACAAAAAAACAACCTCCAATACCAGGGATTCAGTTTTTCTTCATTGTTAGTCGTTTTATGTCCGATAGAGCGGCGGGAAGCTGTTTTCAGCACCACGGACAGCGGCGTGGATTCATCGACACAGCAGAGTTACCGTTTATACCAAAGTCAATGTATTAATAAGAAGGTTTAATACACCTCTGATCAAAGAGAGCCGAGTCTGAATCAAGCTGGGATCAATGTATTAGTCCTCCACCAACAGCCAATCAGATGCTTACGTTTGATTCTAGATTATTACACAAAACGAGGAGACGGGACAAGGACTCAGGACGAGGAGTCAGGACGAGGAGTCAGGACG
>NC_136537.1:26400080-26440573 GCF_910591455.1 Pholis gunnellus
TCTTCCTGTTGGTCACTTCCTGTCATCACTAAGCCACTTCCTGTCATCACTGAGCCTCTTCCTGTCATCACTGAGCCACTTCCTGTCATCACTGAGCCACTTCCTGTCATCACTGAGCCTCTTCCTGTCATCACTAAGCCTCTTCCTGTCATCATTGAGCCACTTCCTGTCATCACTGAGCCACTTCCTGTCATCATTGAGCCACTTCCTGTCATCACTGAGCCTCTTCCTGTCATCACTAAGCCTCTTCCTGTCATCATTGAGCCACTTCCTGTCATCACTGAGCCACTTCCTGTCATCATTGAGCCACTTCCTGTCATCATTGAGCCACTTCCTGTCATCACTGAGCCTCTTCCTGTCATCACTGAGCCACTTCCTGTCATCACTGAGCCTCTTCCTGTCATCACTGAGCCACTTCCTGTCATCACTCAGCCACTTCCTGTCATCACTGACCTCAGATCAGTTGAAGCTGTCGACGTCTGTTTGTGATTATTGTGACTCAGCAACGTTTTTATTATTTTGTAAATATTCAGAGTAAAAATGTTTTTGTTTTGGGCGGAACAGACGTCGTCATGTTGGTCGTTTCTGATCAGCCACCGGTAACACACACAGACACACACAGACACACACATACACACACACACACACAGACACACACACACACATCCACACACACACACACATCCACACACACACAGACGCACACACACACACACACACAGACACACACACACACATCCACACACACACACAGACACACACATACACACACACACACAGACACACAAACACACACACAGACGCACACATGCAGACACACACACATACAGACACACACACACACATCCACACACACACAGACACACACATACAGACACACACACACAGACACACACACACATCCACACACACACAGACACACACATACACACACAGACACACAGACACACACAGAATGAATGTATACACCCTGTGTTTATGAACAAAAACACACGTCATTTGAGTACACACACACACACACACTAACACACACACACTAACCATGGGGAGCAAATGGGCTGCAGTTGCCATAGAAACAGTTGAGTCCCACAACATCCATTCCAGAGAGCCTTCAGAGAAAAAAGAGTTTGTCTCATTTTTCAGATGTGTGTGTCTCAACATAAAGAGCTGCACACACACACACACACACACACACACTGAGAGCCAACGTGTGTGTGTATGTGTGTGTGTGTGTGTGTGTGTGTGTGTGTGTGTGTGTGTGTGTGTGTGTGTGTGTGTGTGTGTGGTAGATCCCCCTCTGTGATCACAAAGACCAGCTCTCATCCCTGAGAATCCCATTTCACGGCCGGGCTTAGTGATGCTGCTGTGTTATTATGTGTGTGTGTGTGTGTGTGTGTGGGGGGGGGGGTGGGGGGGGGGGGGGGTTCTGGATTACTAGGCCGCTGCTCATACAGGTTGGATTATTTCAAATAAAATGTGAAATTCCTTCAACACACCAGCTGTAAGACTAAAAAAACGTTTTCAGGAAGTTTGTCATTTTAAAAGTGATTCATTATTAAGATGAGTTTAGTTTAGTTTCACCTCTAAGGTTAGGTCGGCGGGTCCAGGTCGGTGGGTCTAGGTCGGTGGGTCTAGGTCGGTGGGTCTAGGTCGGCGGGTCTAGGTCGGCGGGTCTAGGTCGGCGGGTCTAGGTCGGCGGGTCTAGGTCGGCGGGTCTAGGTCGGCGGGTCCAGGTCGGTGGGTCTAGGTCGGTGGGTCTAGGTCGGTGGGTCTAGGTCGGTGGGTCTAGGTTGGTGGGTCTAGGTTGGTGGGTCTAGGTCGGTGGGTCTAGGTCGGTGGGTCTAGGTCGGTGGGTCTAGGTCGGCGGGTCTAGGTCGGCGGGTCTAGGTTGGCGGGTCTAGGTTGGTGGGTTTAGGTCGGTGGGTCTAGGTCGGTGGGTCTAGGTCGGTGGGTCTAGGTCGGTGGGTCTAGTTGGGTCTAGGTCGGTGGGTCTAGGTCGGCGGGTCTAGGTCGGCGGGTCTAGGTCGGCGGGTCTAGGTCGGCGGGTTTAGGTCGGCGGGTCTAGGTCGGCGGGTCTAGGTCGGCGGGTCTAGGTCGGCGGGTCCAGGTCGGCGGGTCCAGGTCGGCGGGTCCAGGTCGGCGGGTCCAGGTCGGCGGGTCTAGGTCGGCGGGTCTAGGTCGGCGGGTCTAGGTCGGCGGGTCTAGGTCGGTGGGTCTAGGTCGGTGGGTCTAGGTGGATCATGTTACACTTGACGTCAGACTCAACCAGAGGATGGTTCTGTAGCTGCTGTGCGTTCAGCAGCTCGTCTCTAAACAGTATGAAGCTGCTGTTTGATGAGAACACAGCAGCTCAAACAGATCAAACAAAGCAAATATGTTATTGACATTAAATCATCATTTCAATAAACAGATGGAACAAACAGTCAAAGTGGGAAAAGTTGAATTAACTCTGAAGATATTTAAAGAAGAAGAACCGAGGATCAAAAGATTACGATGAGAAAACACCGACAGAGATCTCGTATTATCGCTGAAGATAATTCCTCTTTTCAGCTCAAAATATTAAAGCCAGAAACAATATAAATGAGATGATGACACGTTATCCTCTGGAATACTTGAAAAGAGTTGATTTGCAGACGACAGACGTGATCTCACATTTTCAGATCCGAGTCTCAGGTTCGGTGTGAAGACTGGATTTCTTTCAAAAGCGTTTTTCTTGAGCTGAAGTTTAAACGTGCTCGTAAGAGGAGGAATCTTCATCTCACTCCTCATCCTCACGTCTGTCTCTTGTGGAGACAAACAGGTTTTAAAGGACCTGATAGCTGCTGTGAGAGAGAAGTACTTCCTGGATACAATAACAGGGAGGTCAGAGGTCAGATCGTGCAGACAACAGAAGGAACGCAGAGTGATGATTATGATGAAGGAATAAAGAAGAAGAGGAGCAGAGAGGAAGGAAAGCTGTGAGCAAATGCTCCACATGGAGCAGAATCCACACAGAGACCAGAATACCAGTTTGAACCTCCTTCAGCTCAGACTCCAGCAGAGACCGGTCCACCGTGGACAGACCCGGATCCTCCAGCAGAGACCGGTCCACCGTGAACAGACCTGGATCCTCCAGCAGAGACCGGTCCACTGTGGACAGAACCAGATCCTCCAGCAGAGACCGGTCCACCGTGAACAGACCCGGATCCTCCAGCAGAGACCGGTCCACCGTGAACAGACCCGGATCCTCCAGCAGAGACCGGTCCACCGTGGACAGACCCAGATCCTAAAATGAGAGGTTTTCTAAAGGGACTCTGGTGCTCAGGAACACTACCACTTTAGTCCACAGGGACCGCCAGAATCAACAGGGAACTAAAACTCAACATAGTAACTTTAACAACCAGATTCAGGAATTTAACTTCAGGTTGGAGACGTTTAGGTTGGCAGGAATGTGGAGCTCCACAATACACCGCAGGGATTATATTTCTGTTATAACATGTTGGGATCTCTGGAGGAGGACCTGGAACCAGAGCAGAGGTCCAGAACGGAAGGAAGGATGGATGAACCACTTAACTGGGTCACAATGAGCATCTTGTTTGAAGGTTTAGCTGTTAAAGGAGAAGGCATACGTAACGTTCTGCAGTCTTCATTAACTTGTAGACAGAAGATATTAAAATGTGACCTCTGACCTTCCTTCTAGAGCCACCAGCACGATGAAATATCAGCTCTGCACACACGATATCTCATAAAACATGAATCCACACACACATTTCTTCCTGCTGTGATGACCTGCTGTTAGCGGCTGTGTTAGTTATCGGGAATAACAACGTGTCAGGACTCACACAGCTGGACGCAGTTAACGTGCTGACCAACAAACAGGATATTCAGATGAACTCCAGCAGAGATCACATGGAGCAGATGGATGCTGATCCACAGCAGATTAAACAGAACCGTCACCTCTCGCTCATTTCATGCTCATTTCTTTCTGTTTTTAACTGCATGGGGCACAAATCCAACATTTGATACCAAAGAAAACCTTCATATTCTGAACCACGTCTGGCCTTTGCTGGAGTTACTGAAACCTCCTCTCAGTGCTTGTGACTACAGGAGGTTACAGGAGGTTCATTTAGAAACTGTTTGGGAGAACCAACAAGCTTAAGAAGTTCAGAAAAAGAGGAACATCCACCATTTCATGACTATTTTGCAACACTCTTCAGTGTCCTGGTTTACATCAGGTTAACTCCAGAGGTCCCAGACTCCAGATTTAGAAAACATTTGAAATATAATTTGAATGAAGAAAGTCAAGAGCATGATGGATCCAAGACCAGAGTGTATGGAGACCAAGTCAAGACCAAGACCAGAGTGTATGGAGACCAAGTCAAGACCAAGACCAGAGTGTATGGAGACCAAGTCAAGACCAAGACCAGAGTGTATGGAGACCAAGTCAAGACCAAGACCAGAGTCTATGGAGACCAAGTCAAGACCAAGACCAGAGTGTATGGAGACCAAGTCAAGACCAAGACCAGAGTGTATGGAGACCAAGTCAAGACCAAGACCAGAGTGTATGGAGACCAAGTCAAGACCAAGACCAGAGTCTATGGAGACCAAGTCAAGACCAAGACCAGAGTGTATGGAGACCAAGTCAAGACCAAGACCAGAGTGTATGGAGACCAAGTCAAGACCAAGACCAGAGTGTATGGAGACCAAGTCAAGACCAAGACCAGAGTCTATGGAGACCAAGTCAAGACCAAGACCAGAGTCTATGGAGACCAAGTCAAGACCAAGACCAGAGTGTATGGAGACCAAGTCAAGACCAAGACCAGAGTGTATGGAGACCAAGTCAAGACCAAGACCAGAGTCTATGGAGACCAAGTCAAGACCAAGACCAGAGTCTATGGAGACCAAGTCAAGACCAAGACCAGAGTGTATGGAGACCAAGTCAAGACCAAGACCAGAGTCTATGGAGACCAAGTCAAGACCAAGACCTAAGTGAGTGTATCGATACCAAGTCAAGACCAAGACCAGAGTCTATGGAGACCAAGTCAAGACCAAGACCAGAGTGTATGGAGACCAAGTCAAGACCAAGACCAGAGTCTATGGAGACCAAGTCAAGACCAAGACCTAAGTGAGTGTATCGATACCAAGACAAGACCAAGACCTAAATGTATCGAGACAGAGTCCAGATCAGTTATGGTCTTGAGATTAAATCCAGGGTTCTCTTTGTCTGAGACCGAGTGAAAATGTGGACGTCACAGTCACCTTCAAAACCTGGTCTTGGTTCTTGAATACTACGACACTGACCTTTGGGAACATGAACATCCACAGAAACCTGTTTGTTGAGGTATTTTCATCAGCTCTTATAATGTCTTTTCTTTAGACTTTTCCATCTCAGTCAGGTGTAAAATCTAGATTTTGTCTTTCTTGTTTTTCCTGTCATCATCATCATCATCATCATCATCATCATCATCATCATCATCATCATCTTCATCATCATCATCATCATCATCTTTAGGTTCCACTGCTAACATCAAATGGATCAGCTGCTCATCTGATCTCAGATCAGAGAGTTAAGTATAGCAGAGCAGCTTCTCAAACCTCCACCGGCTGACAGCGAGGAGAGTGTGTGTGTGTGTGTGTGTGTATGTGTATGTGTGTGTGTGTGTGTGTGTGTGTGTGTTTGTGGCTGAGGCTCCGCTGTAAGGGGTCCTGACCGGGACTGAAGGGGAACCTTGATCCAGTGGCAATCAGTCCATTAGGGCGAGTGTCCTCCCATCAGTTCTGAGTCATTTATCAAATCGACCGACCGGAGCCGAGCGGAGCGCCTGCTGGACGCCGTTTTCTTTCATTCATTCGGAGGTTGTGTTTTCAGGCCTGTGATTGGCTGCTGCTGTGGTCCAAGTCTCTCAGGCGGTCACCACCTCCAGGTTCTGGATCGATCGTTGCCCGCGGCCCCGTGGTGGTGTTTGTTTTAAATGACTTGCGGTGCCACGTGGGTGGAGTTTAGTTCAGGAGGTAAAATGCCACAGAGACATTCGGTTATTTAATATCTGCTTCAAACGATCTGATTTGTATCTAATCTGATCAGTTTGATTGGTCACATTTCAGCTGATCAGTACAATCACTCCTGGTTTTTGAAGAGAATATTAGTTCAGCAGATGGTCTAAAGACTTTTCTTCCCAGAGGGATTCTGGGAGAAACATTTAATATTTTCAATTTTTTTTTATCTCTCAGACATGAAAATGGTTCAATTTCAGGATGCAGATTTCTTTTTGGGGCTCAACACATTATGTATCTGCAGTTTTATTGCCAATTCCTGGTATTGGTACGAAGACGAGGAGGGAACTTATCAGCATCATACAAACAGCGGTTCACCATAATAGCTCTGCAAGCAGAGATTGACTCTATAATTTAATATTCTCATCAAAAGTGTAAACTATGTGGAGCTAAAGACGTTATGCAGTTGATATTTGTTGATATTTTAACAAGACACTGAAGCCTCCACGGGCTTTAATGCTCATTACAAACACAATATAAATCTGCTGCACAGAGAAAACAAACCAATGATGAGTTTGTGAAGCTGGAAATGTGGATTCTGTCCTGATGATGGCGCTACAGGAGAAGGTAACTCATGAGAACCACGAGGACTCATCCTCTGGGGAGCAGCAATATCTTTGAGAGCTAATAATTATGGAAATATCCTGAAATCAGTATTTATCAAAATCACCTTGTGGTGAAAGGTCATGAGAACTTTATTTTGGAAATGGTTCATCCTCAATGGAGCATGAATAAGGTCAGTAAATTTGATTTATAATATTTTGCATCGTAAAAATGTATTCACTTATCCTCCTTCCACATTTAATGAAAATTATTCTGTTCACAAGATTCACTGACAGACATTTTTTTGAAGACTTCTGTCAAATATCCTACAAAATAATATTGTATGTTATCCACGTAATCATGAACGAGGAAGTATAAAGACCACTAAAGCTAACAAGAACAGATCATTCCTCCAGGAAACAAGATGTCAATGTTGATTCAATTGGCAGGTAACTTGTTTTAAACGTAAAACACCACATTTTCCTAAACCTAACTAGTGTTGTTGTCTAAAACTAACTGATTAGTTTAGTTGTCTAAACCTAACTAGTGGTGTTGTCTAAACCTAACTAGGTAGTTTAGTTATCTAAACCTAACTAGTGTTGTTGTCTCAACCTAACTAAGTAGTGTTGTTGTCTAAACCTAACTAAGTAGTTTAGTTGTCTAAACCTAACTAAGTAGTTTAGTTGTCTAAACCTAACTAGTGTCGTTGTCTAAACCTAACTAAGTAGTGTTGTTGTCTAAACCTAACTAGGTAGTTTAGTTATCTAAACCTAACTAGTGTTGTTGTCTTAACCTAACTAAGTAGTGTTGTTGTCTAAACCTAACTAAGTAGTGTTGTTGTCTAAACCTAACTAAGTAGTTTAGTTGTCTAAACCTAACTAGTGTCGTTGTCTAAACCTAACTAAGTAGTGTTGTTGTCTAAACCTAACTAGGTAGTTTAGTTATCTAAACCTAACTAGTGTTGTTGTCTTAACCTAACTAAGTAGTGTTGTTGTCTAAACCTAACTAAGTAGTGTTGTTGTCTAAACCTAACTAAGTAGTGTTGTTGTCTAAACCTAACTAAGTAGTTTAGTTGTCTAAACCTAACTAGTGTTGTTGTCTAAACCTAACTAAGTAGTGTTGTTGTCTAAACCTAACTAGTGGTGTTGTCTAAACCTAAGTAGTTTAGTTGTTTAAACCTAACTAGTGGTGTTGTCTAAACCTAACTAAGTAGTTTAGTTGTCTAAACCTAACTAGTTTAGTTGTCTAAACCTAACTAGTGGTGTTCTCTAAACCTAACTGATTAGTTTTGTTGTCTAAACTAAAACTCTGTGGTCTTTAATGCTTAAAGTCTGATCTGTCTCTGAACTTTCTTTAACTGACTTCATTATCGGAGTAACAGACGTTAAACCAGCGACTCTGCTGAAGCTCCAGAGGAAGATTTTGTCTGAAAGTTGTGTGTCAACAGCTATTCTCCCCTCTCCTCCTCCTCTTCCTCCTCTTCTTCCTCCTCCTTTAGTCCTCCGGGCCAATTTCTGCAGGCAGCAGGGGACGAGAGGAACGAGTCTCCTCACAGCGAGGTGTGGCACTGAATGAGGAGAGGATGATGAAGGCTGGAGAGAGAAAAGAGGCAAACTGAGTGCAGAGGAGCTTCAGAAACCTTCTGGGTTTCTTCGTCAGACTGGAGAGCACAAACTTCACATTAGTTAACCGACACAGATTTACTTCTTCCTCTGCTTCCTGTGGACTCTGAGGTCACTTTTACTTTTTCATTCATTTTTAGCATATAACCTTAATTTCATACCTTTAATGTTTAATATTCACAATATTGTAGGATGGTCCAATAGACTTCAACACGTTTCAGATGTAATCAGTAAATGAAACCAGTGAATGCTGCTGATGTTAATGATTGGCCTTTAAGTGGCCTTTCACTTAATCTTACATATTAAGTATATTCACAAAGTGGAATAACACATGTTCAGCTCACTGCAATCACAATGTAATTGGCTCCACTTAGACCACATCTGGAGGTGGTTCTCAGATTTCAGCCAGTTTTACAGTGTTATGTACAGTTTGCTTTAAAAAAAGAAAAAGTCTAGTGCCAATTTACTTATGTGACCAATCAATGAAAGACCTACGAGTAACAGCTCCTAGTCTTCCTTCAGAGGCAGCGTTCCTGTCTGGTTTACCTCCAGTGTTTACCTCTAATGTTACATACATATGTTTTACTTAGTTTACAAAAGATCATTTATAACTCAGAGCACTTAGAAAGAAGACGCTGGCTGCAGAGGCGGTCGCCTCGGCTCTTCATCGTGTTTTATATTGTATTCATCAAAATCAGCATTTAAATGAAGGTACTGCAGTATTTATATACAGGCAGAATTATAAACTGTCTGTGGCAACAATTCCAAAGAAAATGTGTTTTTTCAGTTTTTCTTCGTTGCATACAGACAAAAGATGAACTACGACTCTGAACTGCTGAGCACCATTACATTGACTTTACTCAAATGAAGACGTGTAAAGCCTAACATGTGACATCATGACGGGCTGAATGTCCTCTCAATGATCCGGTAGTAATGTCTCATAATGTGTGAAGAAGTTCAACTTGTTTGTAGTCGGCATCTTTAAGGTTGAGTTGGTTATCGTCTGCTTGAATCGATCATGTGAGGAGAGAAAGCAGCTTCACAAGTTTGGTATTTTGTAATTTTCACCGAAAATGAAACATAAACAGTATTTTATGAGACGAACGTCGCTTTGTGTCTGCAGTTTAGTTTGTTTAGTGTTCAGACAAAGCTTCTCTACAGCGCTGCTATTCACAAAACAGGGTAACCACACACACTCACACACACTCACACACACACTCACACTCACACACACACTCACACACGCTCACACACACACACACACTCACACACACACTCACACTCACACACACACTCACACACGCTCACACTCACACACACACTCACACACACTCACACACACACTCACACACGCTCACACTCACACACACACTCACACACACTCACACACACACTCACACACGCTCACACACACGCTCACACTCACACACACACTCACACACACACTCACACACGCTCACAATACACACACACACTCACACACACTCACACTCACACACACACTCACACACACACTCACACACGCTCACACTCACACACACACTCACACACACACATCCACACACACACACTCACACACACACTCACACACACACTCACACACGCTCACAATACACACACACACTCACACACACTCACACTCACACACACACTCACACACACGCTCACACTCACATACGCTCACAATACACACACACACACACACACACACACAACACACACACACTCACACACGCTCACACTCACACACACACACACGCTCACAATACACACACACACTCACACACAACACACACACACTCACACAACACACACTCACACACACACACTCACACACACACACACAACACACACACACTCACAACACACACACACTCACACAACACACACTCACACACACACAAACACACACACACCAAACACACACACACAACACACACACACTCACACAACAGACACACACACTCACACACCAAACACACATACTCACACACCAAACACACATACTACACACACACGCACACACACACACAGACTCACAGCAGGTTGCGTCTCAGCTTGTTTTTCAGCATCGATCTCAGACATCGACCTGCTGAGCTTCACAACATCCAGCGAGTAACCAGTCAGTCACTGACCGACTGCTGCATCGATCCTCTGCTTCAGCGACTGACACGACTGCTTCCTGTTTATGAACCGACTGACTGGTTCAAACACGACTGCTTCCTGTCTGTCTGTTTCCCGTCCGTCATTCAGTCTTTCCAGTTTGTTTCTCTCCTCGGGATCAATAAAGTTTCCTCTAATGTTCACTGATGTTGAAGTCCAGACGAGGAGGGCGTCGTGTACGCAGCGGGCCGCGTGTTTGATCCCCGCCGCCGGTCGTCTTTCAGCGAGGCCGTTAAAAGGGATGACGGGTTGATAAGCTCGCCCTGTGATGGAAGCTCCTGATTGGCTGAGATAAGTCTCCGTGCCTTTCACAGGGACTCTAACGGTTGATTGGAGCGTTCCTATTGGTTGCGGTAACGTCTCTTCTCCTGCAGCATGTTTATTTACACCGAACTCAACATTCAGAACGTTCTTCGACCTTTTAGTTTGGCAGAAAACTCTCTTCAATTTTCTCATCAAGCGTTTGGCTTGAAAGCAGCCTCAGGCTACAAAAACACATCAGATGGAGAAATTCACACATTTGTGTTTTGTTTTTTTAAACAGGGAACTTCAGCTTCAGCCATAATGGTGAAATAGCAGCACGCTTTACCGTGACTGATGTTTCTGTGGAGCGCTAATGATAAACTCTCCGCCTGGTGAGAGTAAATGAACAGGAGGGAGGCGGCGGAGTGCTGCTTCTTATTTATTTTTTCTGGCTTTTTTATCGGCGCGGGGCTTCAGAGCCGCATGTTTTCACGGTGAAGTGGTAATTTTCTTCAGGCGGAGCAGATTGTTTCCCACCTTTGACTCGCTCGTCCTCCCACTCGGAGCTCAGCGCCGGCGTTTTTTTAAAAGCTGTTTTCTTGTGGCTTTATTTTGGCGAGGACGAACGCACATAAAAACCTGTGATATTACATAACCCCCCATCTTGAAATCCTTCTACCAGTGCACGCTTTTTAACGCCTTTCTGTAAAGCAGGAAGTGGGATCATGTGATCCACCTCTGGGGCTCCACTTTACTGGATTCTGTCGGATTGAAAAAGTTCCTGTCGGAGCTTTGGGTTTATTGAATATTGAACTCTTCACCATGTGAATATATGAGACTGATGCTTGCTTGTGTTTTATTACCTTCACATGGAATCACTATGCTTCTACGTTCCAGCATCATGGCTCTGTAGAAGGATTTAAACACATTTAAAGCCCAGATGTTCACCTATTTAACAATATATTTAAAAAAATATGAAGGAAATCCAAACATCTGATCTTCTTGTAAAACATGTGTTCATAGAGGGAAGTTGATTCACCTTAAAATAAATCAGACGTCTCAATGTAAGTCTATGGGGAAAGTCTCTAACTGTCTACTGCTCAAATATTCAGTTTTTCCTGGGACTTTAACAACTATTGAATGAATTCACATGAATATTCGTGCTCCCCAGATGATGAATCCTGCTGCCGTCGGTGGTCCTCTGAGGTTGTCCTCTAGCGCCACCATGAGGTCAACAGTTTTTGTTTACAGTTGAATTTATAGATGACTTCTGGATGTATATAAATGACTTTGGTGCTCATATTCATGCTCCCCGGAGGATGAATCATCCTGAATTTTACCAGCAGGAACTAAATTCTGTAATGTTTTGATGGGAAAAGAAAACAATCTAGAGAAGAAAAGAAATGTGTTGTACTCAGTATTCCTCCAGAAATACATTCTTAAATTCATCAGCTCTTTTGTGAGGGAGAGGGTACTAGATCTGAGCAGATTCATGCTCCTCAGAGGAGAAGAACGGTACTTTGGTCTGAAACGGGCTCACTGCAACTACACGACTGGGTTTAAACCGGTGACCCTCAGGGTCATGTGATCCGGAGCCAGGTTTAAGGTCCCTCCAACATCCAGAGAACAGACTGTCCTCTCTGATCTTTAATTAGTGTGAACATGTGATCAGGGACTCAAACAGCCGGCTCGACCTCTCCTGAGGACGCTCCACCACCACCTGCACATTCCTTACCCACAATGCCTTTCTAAACCCAGGAGGGAGAATATGAAGGTTCAAGGATTCACAGTGTGATACTCTTCTCCTTTCTCAACGTGTCACCGTAAGTTCCTCTTGAACAGGAAGTTTTTTAATTAAAGTTCAGATTTAAGCTGCATTCATATCATTATATAGAAATATAAATGCATTATTAACATTGTTAGCCTTGTGGTTTTTGACACCTTGTTATTTTTATTTATGGAGTTGTTCCTGTAGTTCTTCTTATAGTTAATAAAATATATTAGAATATCTGAAAAAATATTTAAATTCCTGAAAAGTTATCAGTCAGTATGCAAATTGTTTTTTAGAAATCCCAAGTAATATCCTCGAAACTATTAGTGAAATATCTGAAAAAACAGTAAAATATCTAAAAGAAATGTAACGTATGTGAAAGATTATGAGTGAAATATGTGATTCAAATATCTGAAAATACAAGTAAAATCACTCGAAATATTACTAAAATATACAAAACGATTCTATAAAATATCCAGAAATCATTTGCAAAGTATCCACCCCCTAAAAATATGTAAATATACAGTCAAATATTTGTTTTAACCATAATCTTTACCAAACATAACCAAAGTGTCACCACAGCTATGGATGATGAAAACACAAAGACCTGAACTGACTCCGTGAGGAGCTTTGTTCCTGTTTTTATTTGAGTCATTTATTTTCTCCGGCTGAGCTCTGAGAGCTCCGAGAGAAACTGATCCACAGACGTCGTCCACGTGTTCTCTACATGCTGCACAACCACGAAGAGGACAGGAGGAGGAACAGGAGGAGGAAAGTAATCGGTCTGATACATGTGAATAAATACAGAGGCGGGCCGTCAGAGCCTGCAAAGCCTTCTCTGCTGGCCTAAACACAATCACAGAGTTAGAGCTATTTTATAATTTAATAACTTAAATACACTACATGTATTATAATTTATATAAATATGTTCCCATCATCTTCTCTTCTCATTGCACAGCTACTGTGCTCCTCAGCTGCTCTGCTTCAGTGCAGCTTGTTTTAAGTAGAGCTTTGATCCAATCAGAGTTCACCTCTGTGTCTCTAGGTAGAAGAGAGGCCCCAGGCCTGCAGACTCACCAGTGAATCCATGTGCAGGTTAAGTGAATGGGGACGATGTTGTTGATCGTCATAGTGTTCAACCAATCAGATCTTTAGTTTGACATGGTGGGCGTATTCTTTGACGTGTCAGAGCTGCTAGCTGGCCTACAGCTACGTGATTGGTCAGTGGGCTAGCGTGACATGTTGGGCGGTGACGATCCCAACATCTGCTGCCTCTGTGGAGCGACATGTTCAGCCTCAAACGCATTAAAACGTGTTCAAGAAACACAACTGAGGAGGCTCGATGTCTTCACTGGCGTCCATGAATCCAGAAGGACTTCTGACTGGAACTACAACGGTAAGTTAAATGCTTTTGTTTTTACATCTGCAGTAGCTTTAAGATGCTTGTTTATATATTATTATTTGTACAACTTGTTTTTATGAAGATGGATTTTTGTTTGGTTTTATATGTGATAGGAACTATTGTTTAACGTCCTATGTTGCGCTGGGGGCACATTTAGTCGGTGCACAGCAACAAGAAGACACGTGAAGCGGCAAAAGTCTATATACTCCACACAAAGTGTTAAAGTCAAAGTGTTAAAGTGAAGTTTGAGTCAAAGTGTTAAAGTTAAGTTTGAGTTAAAGTGTTAAAGTTTAGTTTGAGTTAAAGTGTTAAAGTTAAGTTTAAGTCAAAGTGTTAAAGTGAAGTTTGAGTTAAAGTGTTAATGTGAAGTTTGAGTTAAAGTGTTAAAGTGAAGTTTGAGTTAAAGTGTTAAAGTGAAGTTTGAGTTAAAGTGTTAAAGTGAAGTTTGAGTCAAAGTGTTAAAGTTAAGTTTAAGTCAAAGTGTTAAAGTGAAGTTTGAGTTAAAGTGTTAAAGTGAAGTTTGAGTCAAAGTGTTAAAGTTAAGTTTAAGTCAAAGTGTTAAAGTGAAGTTTGAGTTAAAGTGTTAAAGTGAAGTTTGAGTCAAAGTGTTAAAGTTAAGTTTAAGTCAAAGTGTTAAAGTGAAGTTTGAGTTAAAGTGTTAAAGTGAAGTTTAAGTCAAAGTGTTAAAGTGAAGTTTGAGTTAAAGTGTTAAAGTGAAGTTTGAGTCAAAGTGTTAAAGTTAAGTTTAAGTCAAAGTGTTAAAGTGAAGTTTGAGTTAAAGTGTTAAAGTTTAGTTTGAGTTAAAGTGTTAAAGTTTAGTTTGAGTTAAAGTGTTAAAGTGAAGTTTGAGTCAAAGTGTTAAAGTTAAGTTTAAGTCAAAGTGTTAAAGTGAAGTTTGAGTTAAAGTGTTAAAGTTTAGTTTGAGTTAAAGTGTTAAAGTGACCGTCTTTGAAGATTCATTTGTGTTCAAGTGGACTCATGTGATCCGTCACTAAGGAGCTCAGGTCTGGTGTATTTGCTGGAGGAGTGATCGTAGCGTTACTGTGTTCATGTGTCTGTGGTGTTATGTTGATGGTGTATGTTGCTCCTCTGATGTGAATAATATCTGAATGGTGCTCTTGCGTGTGTGGTGGAATGTGTGTTTTAGGAGTGTTGCTAAATAGATTTTGACTGTATGTATTGTCCGTTAATGACGCAGCATCCCGTCATGCGCGTATTCATGTGTCTGCACTCTGCAGTTAGTGTATTTGTTGGTGTTGAGCTTCATTTTTACACAAAACAAATAATCCGTAGCTGTGGCGTCATAACGAGGTTATTAGGAGGTTCAACTGTAGCAGGACAGCAGTGAAGGCCCGGGTATGAAACCCACGGCCCGCCACTGGTATACATGTATAAATGACGCATTACAGGAACTCCTTCACAATAAAACGCCTGCAGAGAGAAGATTGACCTCAACACGCTGGAAACACGTAAAATAAATAATGACTGTCTGTATTTAGTCTGATCTCAACACGGTCTCATTAATGTTTGACTACCGACACACACACACACACACACAGTAGAATATATTACAGTGAGTCAGATGCTGCTGTGCAACTTCTCTTTTGAAGAATACAGCTATACTCAGCCTGCAACCGAAGACGTATGTGTGTGTGTGTGTGTGTGTGTGTGTGTTTGCTTCATCAGACAAAAGACGTGTTGTGTGAATCCATAAATATCTCCCATTTTGTGTTTTCCTGCCTGCTCTCCCTTTCATCCAGAAGACGCTGACATGGCGTTTTAATGAGCGCTCTGTTGTTCTCATCATTAGCACTAATGCTTATTATTTGTTGTTGTGCATTAAGACTCTGCGTTCGGCATTAAACCGGAGACGTGAGTGGTCATTCTGAACAGGTAGGAGGATCTGAGCTGCATGCTAATATGTGAGAAGAGAGTCTATATATGTGTGTGTGTGTGTGTGTGTGTGTGTGTGTGTGTGTGTGTGTGTGTGTGTGTGTGTGTGTGTGTGTGTGTGTGTGTGTATAAGAAGTAGCTGTTGTTTAACAGGGAAACAAATGTTTTTTTTGTTTTGTATCTCCGGGTTTAGTTTCTGTTCGTGTGTTTGCAGCTTTAGAGCAGCGATGTGAGAGAATCTGTTCCAGACTTTCAGAAGATTCTCTCGTCGTTTTTTTGTGAACGAGAGGAAACTTCAACATAAGGTGAGCAGCGATCTCTGCTCTCTGATTGGCTCCTGATGTGGACAGAAGAGGTGTGTCCTGGTCTGCGATCTGTATTTTAAAAAACACCAAATCCATCATGTTGGAATCAGAGACTATAGGATGTATAGTATCAGTATCCAGCGCGTATACATAATGCATCCATAACTTATTCAGAGAAGAACCAGGAGTCTACAAAGATATAGAGCTCACATGTCACATGGTCAGTGGCCTTTAAGTGTTTTTTAAATGACAGCTTGTTACCTGTATCAGTCCTATGAGGTGGCGGTGAGTTCAGAGCTGTTTTTTAACGGTATATAGCTGTGCGTTTGAGGACGTTTGTTCCTGAAGTTGGAGCTAACATTCTTTGTCTGTTGCATAAGTTTTGCACTCGGTTGAAGAAATATTCCGTGAGCTCTACAGATGAAGCTGTGGGTCACCAATGAGCTTACTCACAGAGCCAAACACGAGGCTTTTATTTTGTGTAAATGTTCAGGGCTTTGTTTGTTCACCTTCACCCAATCAGAGAGTCTCTGTAGCTCCTGAATCAAGATGGTCACTAGTTCATCTTAGTTTGAAGCTGAGCTACACAGCGTCAGGTCATCTGCATACAGAAGTATGTTCTCTATAGCAGGTCATTTGTGAATGACACCATGACTGACTACGTTTACATGAGTCGTATCAAATTCACATTAATAGTGGAATATTAGTGTGCATGTAAACACCATATTCCATTTATTTAATTTCAGAATTAGTCCTTGTTTTGGAACGTATTATTCTCTGATTAATGTGTGAGATGTTGATAAAGTCATGCTTTAGCAGCGTTCGTTAGCTTTAGCAGCGTTCGTTAGCTTTAGCAGCTTTCGCTAGCTCTAGCAGCGTTCGCTAGCTTTAGCAGCGTTCGTTAGCTTTAGCAGCGTTCGTTAGCTTTAGCAGCGTTCGTTAGCTTTAGCAGCTTTCGCTAGCTCTAGCATGCATCTCAGTTGAGCTTTTTACTGCAGGTTTCATCTTGCATCAGCTCTTTGTGTTGAACACATACCAACAAGCCAACAGTTTGTAAAGAATTACTGTAAAACTTTTAAACATTATGGATATCAACAGGTTTCTGGATTTGCCCAAATATCACTATGTCTCTATGAAGAAGTTTGACGTTAATCAGAAGTGAAATTATGTATTTATTATCTTCAGATGGGTAAACAGCTTTGTGGGAATATTGTCTTTTTAAGAATTTAGACAAAAAACTAAATATTTGTTGCGTGTCAGCATATTCAAAGTCTCGCTCTTCATAGTATTTAATGTCTGAAGCACTTTGTTTTGGCTCGTCTGCCTTCTGGACTCAGAAACTGGACAAAGACCTCCGAACCCGAACCCTAACCCGGGTTCAAACCAACAGTGTTCACTTCAAATTGATTTGTTTCGCCCCAAGAGGGCTCAGCAGAGGAAGTACTTCCTGAGGTAGCTGAAGAAATTCAACCAACCGGTCCCTACACATCCCTTTTATGTTTCTTTATTTTGTTTCTATATTTAAATACACTTGACACTTTTACATTACACTTACATTATTCTTGTTTATAGTACTGTTATCTGTGCACTATATTTTATATTTTATTGTACATTTTGATATGTTTAAATTGTTTGCACTGTGTTGATTGTTTAATGTTATGCACTATCCACCATGTCAAATGCCTTATATATGCAACATACTCTTAATTAATTAACGGTTCTGATTCTGATTCTGAAAATCACAAATTTGCCTCAGAGGGCTTTACAACCTGTTGAACATGCGACATCAGATAAGAAGCCTCTGAATGGTCGATACGTCTCATTAACATGAATTAAACATTTAAAGTTCTATTAAATATACTCAGAGCTCCTTTAGTAAACATGGTAACATCAGCTCAAAGGGGCGGAGACATTCAGACAGTTAAAAGCAGATCAATGAGAGTTTGTATTTGTGTCCTACTTTCTAACTGTCCATCCCTTAATATACAAGCTGCTGTTTCCAGCTGTCCACCATCATGTATGACAGCGTAGGTCCAGTTACAGTCTCAACTAATCAATCAATAAATGACGTCTTCATGAGCTCTTTGTGAAACCAGACGAGAAATAAAAACAGTCAAAAAGTAAACATGGACTTCAGTAACAAATGTGTTCCCGTTGCTTCGTTACCTTGTAGCGTTACGTTGTAGCGTTGCGTTGTAGCGTTGCGTTGTAGCGTTACGTTGTTAAGTTGTGTTGTAGCGTTACGTTGTAGCGTTACGTTGTAGCGTTACGTTGTAGCGTTACGTTGTTAAGTTGTGTTGTAGCGTTACGTTGTAGCGTTACGTTGTTAAGTTGTGTTGTAGAGTTACGTTGTAGCGTTACGTTGTAGCGTTGCGTTGTAGCGTTACGTTGTTAAGTTGTAGCATTACGTTGTTGCGTTACGTTGTTACACTGTTACGTTGTTACACTGTTATGTTGTTACACTGTTACGTTGTTACACTGTTACGTTGTTACACTGTTACGTTACGCTGTTACGTCGTTTTTTCTGGCAAATCCTGGTTGAAATAATCTGGTTCAGTAAAGTGCATCAGGAACAGCTGTCAGAGTCTGGGTCACATGATGCACTGATATCATCATCAAATCTGTCCAAAGAACGAGCTACACGTCAGTCTGTATGATGTCATGGTTTCTCCTTTAGAAGAAGTCAGGGTCAGCTAAAACTGACCAGAATAGTTGTTTTTTCAGTGGACCAAACTTAAGGTGTGAATGTGCTGATTTTAGATTGATGAACAGTTTCTAGCAGCTTAGATTACAGGAAGTGAGGTCATTGAATGCCTTTTGAATTTTGACGAGGGACATTTCAACTCGCAGGTGACAATCTGCTGCACAGATACTTCAGGATTTAAAGACTTCTATTCCTGTATTTCTCAGATGATGGTAGATGATTATGCTGGCTGGTTAAAGCGAAATTTACAACCTAGACCTCCATCCACCGTCAGGAAAAGAGCCGTTTACAGATAATGTCTCACTGAATGTGGTGCTGTATCTATCTATGGTACATCTGCTTCCAAAGGTAGAACACACCGCTCCAGCAGAGCTCCAGACTATCCTCACATGCTCTGATGCTGCCTCAGTGTGGTGAAGGTGGTTTAGGTGGACTGTCCCTTGAACCCTGTACATACGGAGCTGTATGTTGAACACGTTGAGGGGAGAGAAGCTGCCGTGTAGGCGCTCTGGTACCCGTCTCCCCCGTCTCCCCCGTCCTCCCTCCGTGAGCGTGAGGAGCTCTTTTTGTTTAGCACCAAGTCGCCCTGAAACACCACAACACCAGCAGACACGCTTAATATTCCTTTCTGTACATCAGATATTTTCTTTTGCATGAAATCAGATATTTGCACCGTTAATATTCTCCAGCTTCCATTATGCACAAGAAAAACATTTTATACTTTGACCAAGAAAATGATGCCTGGGAGGCGTTTCACTAGGGGGGGGGGGGTGAGGCTGACGAAGAGCCACAGTGACCCCTACAGGAGGAGAGGAAGAGCAGAGGAGAGGAAACGTGGAAAAGGAGAGGAAAGGAAAGGAAAAAGACAGATAGAGGTAGAGCGTTTAGAAACAGAATATTTTCTGCACTAAAATGAATCAGGATTCTGTTTTTACTTTTGTTCCTCAAACAAATATTAACATGAAGAGAAACGTTTCTCCACTCACCTGAAGAGCTTTTAAAACATTTGATCGTATTTTATTACTGTATTACTGTCGTAAGAATGAAAATAGAAAGTTAAACCATCAGTTTCTGACTCATACTGACTGAACCTGAGAGTCCTGGTCCCAGCTGGTCCTGGTCCCAGCTGGTCCTGGTCCCAGCTGGTCCACAACAGATATATGGATACTATAGATCAGCAGCAAATATGATCAACAAAACATACAATAACACAATTATTCATTATGACACAACAATACAAGAAGCACAATGTTCTTTAAAAAAATGTATAAATCTATTTATTCTTATTTTATTTGGTTTTATTTGTGATTGGTAACATAAGTAACAGCAACGCTGTTCATCTCTAATCTAACACAAATGTATTTGAACCGAAATGTGTTTGTTTGTTTCTTATAATCATTCTGTTAAAGTATTCATGACGTCTTCAGTAAACTTTCATCACAAATACAAAAGAAGACTTTTGAATAATCCAAAATAAGATTATGGTTTTAACGTTTCACAGTAAATTATTCCAATCAAAGAAAGCTTCAGATATCGAGGCGAAATTGATAATTACACTGAATATATATATTTATATACTTTATATACTTTATATATATATATATATATATATATATATATATATAAAATATATCTGTAAACCTCTCTCATAAAGTACATCAGAAAATGTGAATAAATCAAATTCAGACCAGGAAAGGTGCAGATGAGTAACGTCCGTGGAGGATCAGAGGAGGTTAAGGTGAACTCATGGATCATCTCGTCTCTGATCTCTGGACTCTTCTCCTGGTGACTCAGCTTCATGTTTCAGTCTTCAAACATAAAGTCGTGAACTCAAACCTCGTCTCACGTTACGTCTCTCTGTTGTCGTGGTCGTGTTCTTGCTGTGAATAATAAAGTCTACTCACCATAAAGCTCAGTGACCGTCAGCAGCTCTTCATATCGTGTCTTTCGCTGCGTCTGAGGCCTCGTGATGCGGCTCACGTTTATAAAAAGACCGTTATGGCAACTATGTAATCAGCAGATCAGAAACGCAGCGCGAAGGATAACGAGAGGAACAACTCTCCGTCTGCAGCTGTGTGTGTGTGTGAGGTACGATCTCCCAGAATGCTCCTCTTCACTTCCTAAACAACCATGAAAAGTCTCAAACATCCCAAAACTTTGCGAGCGATTTAAAGATGAAATTGTCTGACTTGTTTCCCTCGTCGTCCGTCACAAAAAAGAGAATTATTAAAAACAGAAAACTCTTTTATTTGAAGTGAAGTGACCCAACACAGATCCCCGGACCCCCCCAGATCCCCGGACCCCCCCAGATCCCCAGACCCCCCCAGATCCCCAGACCCCCCCAAGGCTGTTCAGAGTCCGTGAGGAGCTTTCACAGGTTCTTCCACTGAATCAGACACAATGATGAGAAAAGAACAGAGAAATGTGTTGATGAGAAGTTCTCCTGAGAAACATTCAAACATCCAACAACAACAACGTGGAGGAAGAACGTCGGTTAAACTTCAGAGTTACAGGAACAAAGTTCAGTGACTGTGATTAATGGAGTCGATCTCTTAAGCTCCGCCTCGCTGGCGTGAACTTCTCAACGTGCAGTTCAGTCCGATGGTTACCGTGGTTACCGTGGTGGTTCGGTCCAAACGATATTCACCACGTGGATGAAATGACCCGACTACACGGGGACGAGCGGCAGTAATGCAAAGACTTTCCTTTAGACGGCGTCCCCGTCATGGATACCAGATCCAAGATGGCGTCCTCCTCAGGCGATGGCGATGGTTCTCCGGCTGCGTTCGTTTTCTCTGCACGACGAAAGTTTTACAAAGTGGGGAAATGTTTTTTTATTTGTTGAACTAACGCGAGGTCCAGGTCTTATTGTTCTATTGTTCTATTGTTTCTTATTGTGTAACGCACATAAACCGTTCTGATTCTGATCATTTCTGCACAAAGAACGTTTCAGAATGGTGTTTCTGGGTGAAATGTTTCTTTATTGGCTGAGGCCACAGGTCTCATTACCCAGCATGCATTGGTTCCTGTGCAGCCAGCTCCATAACCACGCGGTTATCTCGTCATCAGCTCTGGCTGGACGTAGCAGCAGATTAAAGCCACATCGGTGTTGTGCTTCAGGTGGTGCAGAGTGTGGTTGATGCTCCACCTGCTCGTAGAGTTCACCAGCTTCCCCTGACCGGCAGAGCAGGTGTTATCGTCATGACAACACTTCAAGCAGCAGACACGACGGGGGGGCCAGGAGCCGGAGGGGGGGGGGGGGGGGTTATGATAATGATTATGAATAGAGGGGGGGGGAATTACAGGGCTGCACTCGCCAAAACGTACTCCACCTGTGTGTGTGTGTGTTGGTCTGTAGGTGTGTGTGTGTGTTGGTGTGTGTGTGTGCGTGTGTTAGTGTGTGTGTGTGTGTGTGTGTTGGTGTGTGTTGGTGTGTTAGTGTGTGTGTGTGTGTGTTGGTGTGTGTGCGTGTGTTGGTGTGTTAGTGTGTGTGTGCGTGTGTTAGTGTGTGTGTGTGTTGGTGTGTGTGTGCGTGTGTTAGTGTGTGTGTGTGTTGGTGTGTGTGCGTGTGTTGGTGTGTTAGTGTGTGTGTGTGTGTGCGTGTTGGTGTGTGTGTGTGTGTTAGTGTGTGTGTGCGTGTGTTGGTGCGTGTGTGTTGGTGTGTTGGTGTGTGTGTGTGTGTTGGTGTGTTAGTGTGTGTGTATGTGTGTTGGTGTATGTGTGTGTTGGTGTGTGTGTGTGTGTGCGTGTTGGTGTGTGTGTGCGTGTGTTAGTGTGTGTGTGCGTGTTGGTGTGTGTGTGTGTGTTGGTGTGTTAGTGTGTGTGTGTGTGTGTTGGTGTATGTGTGTGTTGGTGTGTGTGTGTGTGTGTGTGTGCGTGTGTGTGCGTGTGTTGGTGTGTGTGTGCGTGTGTTGGTGTGTGTGTGTGTTGGTGTGTAGATGTGTGTGTGTGTGTGTGTGTGTGTGTGTGTGTGTAGGTGTGTGTGTGTGCTTTGTTGGAGAGAACCCATTCCAGATGAAATGGGATAGCAACACAATTATCTCAAGTCCAATTCTTTGAGGTCTATTGTGTCTGTAAACTGAGCTCAGGATTAATGTGTGTGTGTGTGTGGGGGGGGGCTTCATCTCTCTGGACTAGAGAGAAACATGTGATCTGGGAGTAGGAGGAGGAGAGGAGGAGAAGGAGTGGAGAGGAAAGGAGGAGGAGAGAGGGGTAGGAGGAGAGGAGGAGGAGAGGAGGAGGAGGAGAGGAGCATGGTGACTGTCTGGCCGTACAGCAGTAGTAGTAGTAGTAGTAGTAGTAGTAGCCGGTGAGTGTATATATATATATATATATATATATATATATATATATAAATGTAACAGAAGAGCAGGTTGTTCTCTGTGAGAAACCTCTGACTCCACAAACACTGAACTTCTCCATGTGGCCTGAAGCCCTCAGGCTGCTGTAACTCTGCTGGTTTCATGTCTCTCACCACAACAACTACAACCTGTCTGTGGAATCAAACCCACAATGCACCTGCTGTGAGTCAGAGCTCAGCAGGTCGGCTCAGACGAGGAGGACCGACGGTAACTCAGGGAATCGAACCGTCGGGTCATTCCACTTCTACTGAGTATCATGTGATTCACTTACAACAAGACAAAATGTTCCTAACGTCTGATCTAAAACTACAAATATAATATATTTATATCTACGGTTACTAAGTTACGATGAAATGATTTGTTATTAAAATAATATCTTTGGTTTGCGTGTGAATATTCTAAACTAAGCAACATGATTGCTGTGCTGTAGATGGTGTTGTTGTATGTGTGGTTGTTGCTATATGGACTCATGAGTCTGAAATAAAACTCTTTCTGATATTCTGTATTATCTCCTCTCTTGAGTAACAAAGACAACAGACAGAAGAATATAAATAAAGAAAACCAAATGAGAGAACCAAACCAAATGTCCAAAGAAGGATATTTGTAATAAATGATTATCTTACATCAAAAGTTGAGCTGCATTAGTTCAGCTGAATTTCTCGTAAGGATTCAAAAAGCCTTAAATGGGCTCAGAGCCTCTGAGAGTTCTTATGTTTGTAACAGATTGTGATGACAAGAGCATCTTCATGACCTTTCAGTTTATCTCTCATCACCTGTCAATCACTGGTCCTCCTGTCACCTTCCTCACCTCCTCCGCTCGTTATCCTCCTCATCACCTGATCCCCACTTTCACCTGCTCACCTGCTGCTCGTTCCCTCGTTGGTCCTTCAGGATCTGCGACTCCTTCCTGGATGAGTTTCTGACTGTTTGAACCATATCAATGCTTGTGGCTCCAGACCCGGAGCCTTTAGATTCACATTTATTCTAGAAGCTTAATTAAGATCCAGTGTGAGCGGCGGCCATGTTAGAGTGAAGAGAAGGCTCCAGCTGACATGTTCCGGTGTGATCCTGTATCTCGCCTGCTAACATGGCTCAACTCTAAACATTCAACCCTCACTGAGCTTCACATTGAAGACATTCGCACTAAACTCTGAACATGAATTTGTATTTCGAGCTTTGTTCCATTGACTGTTCATGTGAAGCCTCATGTTGATCCGTATGATCACCGCTCACAGGTTCACAGTGATTCGCCGCTTCGCTCTCCGGCTGTAGACGAGGTGAAGAGCATCAATGTTCCTTCACAGCGTTATGATAAAAAGCAGATCAACAGAATCTTCTACAAAAAGATCCAAAATACATCACAATGATGGAAACAAACACACACACAGGAAGCATCATCGTTACTGAATCAGACTCAAAGAATTCGGGGATCGTGTCTCATTAACAACATTTTTCTCCACATGATTATCACTGTTAACATGATCATCACCTACATGGCAGCGTATTAATAACTCAATATACAATAAGGTGTTTCCTCACATGAAACCACAGCCACTCAGTGCTAACAGATGAAAATAGAGTTAATAGAGTCAACACCTGGATACGTCTTCACTGAGCAGAGAAATCTAATGATTATCAGCCGATCACCAAACCTGCTGCAGTCAGACTGACAGCGTTTCCCTCAGTCCTTCTGGTTCCAGACCGTCTGGTTCCAGTCCTTCTGGTTCCAGTCCTTCTGGTTCCAGACCGTCTGGTTCCAGTCCTTCTGGTTCCAGACCGTCTGGTTCCAGTCCTTCTGGTTCCAGTCCTTCTGGTTCCAGTCCTTCTGGTTCCAGACCTTCTGGTTCCAGACCGGCGCGTCGTCTCTGCTTATACTTCAGTTGAACATGATGTTGTTTCCTGCGTGAAGAGAAAAGGGAAACATTCTGCTGCTCATTTCACTGACTGGTCAGAACCTCTGGACTCAGTTCTGGGTTTGATTCAGTTTTTATAGTAAACTATGACTATAAACATGCTGAGGGTTTATATTATGAGCAACAAAAGGTGTTCCACAGGGTTCAGGTCTGGGTCCTCTCCTGTTTACAGTTCATCTTCATATTATTGTGTTTTATGTCTTTATGCAGATCACGCTGTTATATTCTGCTTTGCTGACTCGGTACATCTTGCTGTTGTGTTGAAGTTGTGTTTAACGCAGGCAAAACAAAGTTCATGCTTTTCTTCCTAAAGGCGAGAGATTTTGACTTTTATGCTCTGCACTGATTTAATTTGTCAAAATGCAGTTTTAACTCATTTGCTGAACAAGAAAACATGAGAAAAAGTGAAAGTGTCCTGCGTTCCTGTAGTTCCTCCTCACATGTTAACTCTTTGTGCTCCAGTATGAGCACAGAAACAGAACATAGCGAACCAGCATGAATCCTGTAGACATGCTGGACGAGTTCATCCTTCTGCTCTCATCTTCATGTCCAGAGATTCCTCATGTCGTTGTCTTCTGCATAATAAACAGAAATATTTATTGTTTTATTCTGAACAGTTTAATTCATTGTCTTTCATGAAATAATTTGTAATTTTATGTTTTAAAATCTGTGAAGCATTTTGTAAATTAGATTTTTTTTTGACAGTGATTATTATCATGAACACCTGCATCGTTTCATCCATAAATCCATATATAACATATATCATATCTTCTGATTCTGGACCTGGAAAATCTATGTCAGACCCTTTGTGATGTGGATTCACTCTCCACCTCCTCACCGTTCATGTGGAGAGGGGGAGGTGTGGTCTTCCTGGTTCTCCTGAAATCCACGATGATCTCTTGGGTTTTTGTAGTGTTCAGGACCAGGTTATTGTCAGTACCTCCTCTCTCACACATGACACATGATGAACATCACAAAGTCATGATCAACACTCTTATTAACCAAAAGAAGATCGCAGCCTCTCTACGTCAGTCGATTTGTTATTTGTCATCATCATTAAAAATAGAATAAATGAATAAATTATTATTGTAATTTATGGGACAATGTCAGAGAATAATACAAGGGGCTTCTTTATATTAACAATCATGAAGATGAGTCGTCACATTCACCGATGAGAATAAAAGACCAACAGAGCTCTGCAGCCTCAGTCTTCATCCCACCAAAGGACCCTTTGTGGACATTTTGGAGAAGATGGATCCTATAATTCTTGATGAGGATTAAGATCAATCAAGAGTCCAGCAGCTGTAAGGAAACTTCAAATAATCAGAGGATGTGAAGAAATGAGGTTACATAAAGAAAACTCAGGACAGCTTTGTATGTCAACGTGATTCAGGTGAAGGAATGTAAAAGTAGAAGAATTGCAGACTTCAAACTTAAGAGAAGAAACTTTTGTCTTTGTGCTTTGGTGACATCTTCTTTAACTGGATGAATTCAGAATGCTGTTGTTTCTGTTTTCAACAAAGCGGTTTGAGACCATTTTATCTCTTCACACAGTTGTGTTTCCTCCTCTGCAACTTTTCCAGCGCGAGCGTCGACAAAGGACGGCCGCTTCTTAAATGCAAAGGATGGAAAAAGAGAAAAATAGCAGCACGGTGATGAGCGATAGAGCAGCTAATTGTGTCCTGGGAGATAAAGACGAGAAGTAGAAACTCCCTCTTGGTTATCGGCTCTCTTCTGAGTCGGCGGCTGCCTCGCAGTTTCTTCTCCAGAACAGAGCTTGTTAAAAGGAAATAGAAAAGGTGTGAGGAGGCACAAAGGACGCTTATCCACCTTTCATGGAGCCGACAAAAGGAAAAGAATCTCAGCTCCGGCTAATTACAACCGAGGTGATGAAAGAGACGGAGGGAGACAGAAAAGAAAGAAAATCCCTCGTTCTTTCTCATCTGGGAGAAGGTGGGGAGGTCAACAGCACCCCCCCCCCCACGAAACTCAATCCTGTGGAGGCAGACGGGGGGGGGGGGGGGGGGGGGGGGGGGGGGGCTTGACTTGATGGACGTAAAGGTGATTAGTGGACAGAAATGAAACGTGTCTCTGCTGCTCAGCAGCGACTCACCTTGTGAGGATTTCTTTGACTTTGAGATGTTTGAGACAAACAGAAGCCGCTTTTCTTTCCTTCTGCATCGTCTCTGTTGGGATCGTTTCCCGAAGATCTGACGTCTTTCTGTCTCTGCATCGTGCTGCGTTTTGTGATAAATAAAAGTTTCATATTAAAGGATTTGTGTGAGTTTCAGCCTTTTTATGTTCAGCTCATGAACACATCGACGACACCTCGGGCTCTGGGAAAACGCTATTTTTAAAGTGTTTTGTGGATCCAATTATTAATCAGCTAGCGAGGAAAAATAATCACCACATTTCATACGTGTTGATATATATATATATATATATATATAATCATATTTAAATATCTATCACAACAGTTACAGGTAACCCCAGAGAATATGAAATACAAGCAGTGAGACGCATGTTGTGTTCAACAAACAAACTAAATGCAAATGTGTCCATAAAACATTGATCCATAGAACTAATGAAGTCAAACTTCAGGAGACAATGAACCTTTTAAATGTTAGCATCGTTATAATGCTGCAGCTATAACCTGGGAAGTGCATTCGCATTTTTTACTGGTGAAAAATGTTTAGTTATTGAGTCACTCTTTGATTCTTATCTGGTTTACCATGAACTCTGCTTCTTGCTGTAATTTCCCTTCAGTCTCTCCCTTTTGAATTTATCGATTGTTAAAATGAACATCCAGCTGTGATTGTATGTTATGTTGACTGTATGTGTTTGTGGTGAAACTCAATTTCAAGGAGGTCATGTTGAAGATTATCTCATAAATAATCTCATAAAAACACAAATAACAGACTGAAAATACAAAACAGAAAAAAGTTCAAAACAGAAAAAACTAAAAAACTATCTGACGGAAAACGTTCTCCTAATTTTTCGTGTTTTCCTACAAAAGGCCAGAAACGCATGTTACATGAACATGAACTTCTGTATTTACAGGAAACTACTTAGTTAAGTTGAGACAACAAAACTATTTACAGTTTTTTTCAATTGCTAACAAGCAGTGTTCAACACTGAAACCACGTGTTCAAAACTCTTCACACGTTCAGCGACACACAAGTGTCAACGGACCAAACTGTGAATCATGTTTCATTGCTTTCAGACTAAATGCATTCAATCACCACATTTTTCAAAATTCACAAACACTTTTGTCATTCATACTCCACAAACTGCAAAAAACGATGTATTTGCAGGACATTTTTCATATGCTAACACACTGCTTTCAAAACTGATAAAAGCACATTCAAATCAGAATGATGGCAAATTTCAAACATTTCTGCAGTAATTATTTTGAAATATAGAAAATGAATGAAAATGAAATAATAATCATTCCAAGCTAATTGCAATTTCAGCTCAAAGCCAGCCCAGGTGTCTTGTTTTAGTCTAATTACCGGTAGCTTGGAACTGATTTTGTTTGGAAATATGGATCACAGAAGACAGGTTGGTGGGGAAAGAGGAGTGGTACGAGGGAGAGTGGAGGACAAAGGAGAGGAAGACCAAGAGCGGTGATATCGGATGAAATAAGGGCCACAATTACTGACCATGTTGTAAACCATGGTCTCACTTTGAGAGAGGCCGGTCTAAGGGTGCAACCTAATCTGCCCCGCTCAACAGTTGCGTCAATAATACAAATTTTCCGGCAAAACAACAGGTGAGAAGATACATATTACAGGACAATAGGAGGAGTTTTCTCTGCATGGAGGTGGAAGGTTTATGACCACCATCCACATGACCAGATGACTTTACTGGAGGTAATGAATGCGGAGTGTGGAGACATTTCTCCTGAAGACTGCCAGGGTTGGGTTAGACTCCTAAAGATACTTTCCAAGATGCATTGCCAGAGAAGACATCAGATGTGATGTTGATGAGAACATGTGGCCTAATCCAAGAGAGAGGGAGGACTAGAACCATCACAGAACTTCACAACGAGTGATTAGACTACACGTGTTGTTGACTTTTTCTTTTTTTTGCCCTGGAATTTCAGGATTTTTTTTTTCTTTTGTCACCTATTTACAGTATTTTCACAAATGAAGTACTATATTAAAAATATATATATATTTCTGATTCATTCTTGTTAAATACGTATGCTTTAGTACATTCAATAAATTAAAAATCTGTTATTCTATATTGAAATACTGTTTATGTGAAAATTCATTCTAACTAAATAACAGTTCATAATTGATGTAATGCTCCCTGTTGCTGGTGTTTTTTAGGTCAGTGTGTTCTGAGTGACAGCATGTTTTCTGAATGAGAATTTGTTGCCAGTGATCGGTGGAACGAGCTTATTTTGAGACGTGTATGAAGTGTTTTGTTGGTCTGAGTGAGTTTTGGAGGTTAGATTAACCGTTTGGCCAAAATGAATCTTGGTAATGCAGAATGTGTGAAGAGTTTTGAACACGTGGTTTCAGTATTGAACACTGCTTGTTAGCAATTGAAAAAAACTGTAAAGCATACGTATGTAACAAGAATGAATCAGAAATATATATATATTTTTAATATAGTACTTCATTTGTGAAAATACTGTAAATAGGTGACAAAAGAAAAAAAAATCCTGAAATTCCAGGACAAAAAAAAGAAAAAGTCAACAACACGTCAAAAACTGTAGTTAGGTTCAGACAACTAAACTACTTAGTTGTCTGTATGTATGTATGTATGTATGTATGTATGTATGTATGTATGTATGCATGTATGCATACATACATACATACATACATACAGACATAGATGAAGTGTGACTCTACCTGTCAGTGGGCGGAGTCAGGAGTGGCGGTGCGTTGTGCGTTGTGCGTTGTGCGTTGTGCTGAGTGGGAACAGACCACCGGAGAGCCGTGGGGGTCAGAGGAGAGGCTCTCTCAGCCGGTAGCTATTATGACGAGCAGAGGCTCTTGGCCCTCTTCGTCGCTCCTCTTCAGCTGGTAGACAAACACTGACTGTAAATAAACAGGAACCTTCTCCACGCTCCACTTCTTCTCTTCTCAAGAGCCCGATGCCGGTGTTCACCACCAAATTATCTGTGAACGCCGTGACTTTGTCAGAGTTTCCTCAATGTCACGTTCCCTCTCTTGATTGGAGGAGAGGCCGTTTACCTGCAGCTCTCTTCTGTCTGTTTGACTCTCCATGAGCTCTTTGTTCAGACGCTCTGCGCTGTTGTGTTTTCCTGCTTCGTCTTAGTTTGACTCGGCTGCTTTGCTGATATATTTTCTTCCTGAATTCCAAAACTCGTTCTACGCGTTCTACTTTCACAACGCAGGTCTCGTTCTTGACGACTCTTATCTGTTTACATTTTACTCGCCAAAGTGAACAGTTTGACACATTTTTAATACCTTTTTTACGGCTTTTGGAAAGAAATACATCCAAGAAATGAAATATAAGACATCATCAGATTGCTATTGAAGCCATCGACTGTATATAAGAAGTGGACGTAGTCATCTTGAGGGTGGAGCAACGGACAACAGAACGCTGAATAAAACATTTTTAGAACCAAAATGTTACAATTAACTTGAATGAAGAGAAAACGTGGAAAAGTTAAAGTTGTGAAACAAAAGCAAGGACGTGGTAGTGGTGTCGACCTGTCAATCACTGTGTAGCCCCGCCCCTAAAGCATCCCCTGCTTTATGGTCTGTTTGACTCTAAATGGACCATCATGTACTAAATGAACATCATGCTGTATTGAAGAAGACTTGAAACTAGAGATTGAGACCATAAACTCATGTTTACAATGTTTACTGAGGTAATAAATCAAGAGAGAAGTAGAGTCATTTTCTCATAGACTTCTATACAACCAGAGGAGTCGCCCCCTGGTGGACACTAGAGAGAAGTAGAGTCATTTTCTCATAGACTTCTATAGGACCAGTGTTTCTATCACAGCAGAGTCACAGCAAAGCTCAACGGATTTAACAAGAGGATCTTACTCTCTCTCTCTTTACGTGGTTTCCACCATGTCAAATTCAGGTGACTCCATTACCCAGCATGCACCTGGCTGTCTGATGCCCGGTCACAGAAAAAACTAAATAAGGTGGATGAAAGCAGCGGGAGGTCGGTGACTCTAGAGCGTTGAAAATGAGCTACAACTGAATGTCGTTGTGCTTCTCTTTGTTGTATAATGACAATAAAGGGTCCTTGAATCCTTGAATCCTTGAATCCTTGAGTTTGTGTGTTTCCACCTCGCTGGTGGCTGGACCTCATGATGGTTTCCTCTAAACGCTGCTGTATGAGGATGAGAGTCTCTCTGGTGACGTCATTATGTTTCACTGGTACCCAGGATTCTCTACCATCTCACATTCATGCTCCACAGAGGATGAACCTTTTACCCCCCAGACTGTGAGATGTGCAACGTTTAAGGTCTTTTACACATCAGGGGGCGTCTTCGTCTTCATTATTTTGGTACACGGTTGAATGAAGGCAGCAACCAATCAGATTGAGTTCCACGTTATAAAACAACAACAGAAGCTCCGTAGTCTGAACCAAGACTGAATACTTTATTACTTTATTTTTCACAATAAAAGCTTGAGAAATATCGTATTTCACCTTTTCATTTGCTAACCTCCAACTTTGTGAACGCCTTCGTCTCAGACGGAGCTTTGACTCGATTCTGTGATTATTTTCTTATTTATTACTTTTAATTTGACCTGATGATCGATATTCTGAATGTTGTGCCTTCCAAACAAACAATGATGCTTGAAGTGATGTTTCATTGTTGAAATGAGATGAATGTCAAAGCTCTGTGCTTCAGTATTGGAGAAGGGATCCTCGTCCTCTGGGTAGACCTGGACCTCTTTCTTCTGGAGCTAATCTCTAAAATATTATTATAGTTTTGACCACAAGCAGGTATTTAAACTTCTGCAGCTCCTTCATATCTCTGCTCCCTGATGATGTCATCACCTCTGGACGTGAGAGGCCGAACTCGACTCTAATGATCACACAGCCAGACGAGCAGAAAGCCCGACGCCATCTTTGTTTCTGTCGACTGTCACGCTGCTGGAAACACGCGTTACACCCCCGAGGATTTACAGCTGATCAGCACCTCTTACACCCTGTGAACACACACACACACACACACACACACACACACACACACACACACACACAAACACACGTTACCCTCCAGAGACTCAGGTGACTGCAGCTGTTTTTTGTCTCTCCTGCTAATTAGACGGAGGGAGTTATTAATTAAATTAGGAGCCGACGTGCTGATTGGCTGTTCAACAGCATTCAACTCTCAGCGGACGTCGCACTTCATCTGGCACATCAATGAAGTCGACAATATGAAACTTCAATCGGTGTGTGTGTGTGCGTGTGTGTGTGTGTGTGTGTGTGTGTGTGTGTGTGTGTGTGTGTGTGTGTGTGTGTGTGTGTGTGTGTGTGTGTGTGTGTGTGATTGTGTGTGTGTGTGTGTGTGACCTGTGGAGGAGGAGCCTGTGTGTGTTGTTGAGTCTGACCTTTGAGTGTTTGAGGCTGCAGGCTGCAGCTTGAGTCTCAGCCCTGAATACCTCAACACGTCTCTGTTCTCGTAACGTCGGTGATCCTCTGACTTTCATCTCGAGCCACCAGCGAGTTGACATTTTTTACATTTTGTTTGAACCTAAATGTCTCGACAACAACCAGAGGATGAATTGTTAAAGCAGCAGCTGACGTCTCGCGACCTTTCGTAGGAGGAAACGTGTCCGTCTGTCCGCTGTGGTTTATGACTCTAAAGGCCTTCACACACCAGAGGAGCTTTTTCTTAATTCACGCGTCAATATATTCCTTCAAGCTGTTCTACACAGAACACTAATATTACATTTCTCATTTTTCTTTCTGCGAGGTTGATGTTGTTTTTAGCTTTTGCATCGCGAATAAAGTCGTCAAACAATCACATTTTATTCAATAAATAATAATAATTAATGATAATTCAATAGTTCAAAACGTACACAATGGTGGACACGGAGAGATGTGGACTTTCTCCAGACTTGAGCTTTGCCTCCACTGCTGGAGGAGCAGACTGAAGCAGAGCCTCTGGTCCTAAAGAAGTCTTCTTCACTACAGCATGATGTTCAGTTAGTACATGATGGGCCCCTGGTTCTCTGCTTGGTAGACCCCTCCAGTCCTTTAGATTGTCACAGAGGAACTGCTTCTATAAACAATGACGTCGTCCATCATCATCTTCTAAATGAAGAACCATCACGTTATACTTCATACCTATACGTGTCCTGCATGGAGTCAGGTTTTTACTCTGTAGCATGAAATGATGCGTTCAGGTTCATCGTGAGTTTGTTGTCTCAGAGCTTCCCTCCTGCTGCTGCTGCTGCCTTCAATGACCCTCCGGCACGTCGGGACAAATCTCAGACCGCTCCGTGAGCTCCGGGGAGATGTTTGAGGCTCCGCTGGCAGCCAGACTGCTAAGGCAGCAGAAAAAAAGGAGGCCAGCATGAGGAGGAGGAGGAGGAGGAGGAGGAGGAGGAGGAGCGCTGGAGGAACAAGACTCAGCCGCTGCCGCCGCCGATTCGGCTGAGCGAGCAGTTTAAGGCTTTGAGATGAACGTTGATGCAGTAGACCGGGCCCCCCCCCCCCCCCCCTCTTAAAGCCCTGAGTCCTAAATCACGGGACTGAAGGGTGCAGCGGCCTACATGTTAAAAATACAGAGAGAAACACCTGCTGACTGAGGAAGACCAGGAAGTCACACATTAGTTCCCAAAACTTCGTCTTCAAGCACCGATTCCTCTGAAATACACGTGTAACAACTCAGTGGGTCCAACGACGCCAGCACACAGTCAGACAATGTACCACTACTACTGCTAGAGAGACAATGTACCACTACTACTGCTAGAGAGAGACAATGTATCACTACTACTGCTAGAGAGAGACAATGTATCACTACTACTGCTAGAGAGAGACAATGTACCACTACTACTGCTAGAGAGAGACAATGTACCACTACTACTGCTAGAGAGACAATGTACCACTACTACTGCTAGAGAGACAATGTACCACTACTACTGCTAGAGAGAGACAATGTATCACTACTACTGCTAGAGAGAGACAATGTACCACTACTACTGCTAGAGAGACAATGTACCACTACTACTGCTAGAGAGACAATGTACCACTACTACTGCTAGAGAGACAATGTACCACTACTACTGCTAGAGAGACAATGTACCACTACTACTGCTAGAGAGACAATGTACCACTACTACTGCTAGAGAGACAATGTACCACTACTACTGTTAGAGAGACAATGTACCACTACTACTGTTAGAGAGACAATGTACCACTACTACTGCTAGAGAGAGACAATGTATCACTACTACTGCTAGAGAGACACAATGTACCACTACTACTGTTAGAGAGACAATGTACCACTACTACTGTTAGAGAGACAATGTACCACTACTACTGCTAGAGAGACAATGTACCACTACTACTGTTAGAGAGACAATGTACCACTACTACTGTTAGAGAGACAATGTACCACTACTACTGCTAGAGAGAGACAATGTACCACTACTACTGCTAGAGAGACAATGTACCACTACTACTGCTAGAGAGACAATGTACCACTACTACTGCTAGAGAGACAATGTACCACTACTACTGTTAGAGAGACAATGTACCACTACTACTGCTAGAGAGAGACAATGTATCACTACTACTGCTAGAGAGACACAATGTACCACTACTACTGTTAGAGAGACAATGTACCACTACTACTTTTAGAGAGACAATGTACCACTACTACTGTTAGAGAGACAATGTACCACTACTACTGTTAGAGAGACAATGTACCACTACTACTGCTAGAGAGAGACAATGTACCACTACTACTGCTAGAGAGACAATGTACCACTACTACTGCTAGAGAGAGACAATGTACCACTACTACTGCTAGAGAGACAATGTACCACTACTACTTTTAGAGAGACAATGTACCACTACTACTGTTAGAGAGACAATGTACCACTACTACTTTTAGAGAGACAATGTACCACTACTACTGTTAGAGAGACAATGTACCACTACTACTTTTAGAGAGACAATGTACCACTACTACTTTTAGAGAGACAATGTACCACTACTACTGCTAGAGAGAGACAATGTACCACTACTACTGCTAGAGAGACAATGTACCACTACTACTGCTAGAGAGAGACAATGTACCACTACTACTGCTAGAGAGACAATGTACCACTACTACTGCTAGAGAGACAATGTACCACTACTACTGCTAGAGAGACAATGTACCACTACTACTGCTAGAGAGACAATGTACCACTACTACTGCTAGAGAGACAATGTACCACTACTACTTTTAGAGAGACAATGTATCACTACTACTGCTAGAGAGAGACAATGTACCACTACTACTGCTAGAGAGACAATGTACCACTACTACTGCTAGAGAGAGACAATGTACCACTACTACTGCTAGAGAGACAATGTACCACTACTACTGCTAGAGAGACAATGTACCACTACTACTGTTAGAGAGACAATGTACCACTACTACTTTTAGAGAGACAATGTACCACTACTACTGCTAGAGAGACAATGTACCACTACTACTGCTAGAGAGAGACAATGTACCACTACTACTGCTAGAGAGACAATGTACCACTACTACTGCTAGAGAGAGACAATGTACCACTACTACTGCTAGAGAGACAATGTACCACTACTACTGTTAGAGAGACAATGTACCACTACTACTGCTAGAGAGACAATGTACCACTACTACTGCTAGAGAGACAATGTACCACTACTACTGCTAGAGAGACAATGTACCACTACTACTTTTAGAGAGACAATGTATCACTACTACTGCTAGAGAGAGACAATGTACCACTACTACTGCTAGAGAGACAATGTACCACTACTACTGCTAGAGAGAGACAATGTACCACTACTACTGCTAGAGAGACAATGTACCACTACTACTGCTAGAGAGACAATGTACCACTACTACTGCTAGAGAGACAATGTACCACTACTACTGCTAGAGAGACAATGTACCACTACTACTGCTAGAGAGACAATGTACCATTACTACTGTTAGAGAGACAATGTACCACTACTACTGTTAGAGAGACAATGTACCACTACTACTGTTAGAGAGACAATGTACCACTACTACTGTTAGAGAGACAATGTACCATTACTACTGCTAGAGACAATGTACCACTACTACTGCTAGAGAGACAATGTACCACTACTACTGTTAGAGAGACAATGTACCACTACTACTGTTAGAGAGACAATGTACCACTACTACTGTTAGAGAGACAATGTACCACTACTACTGCTAGAGTATCAGAGAGCGGGAGAGGGCGATTAGGTTCTGTTGACTCTCTGACATCAACCGGCTCTGAACTAATAAAACTACATAAAAGTTTTTAAATCTTCCATCTTTTATCAGCTGTTTCTTCAGCCTCAACAGAAAAGACTCGAACACACAAGAAGACAGAAGGTTTAATCAACATTCATCTTTTACACGTCGTGTTCCTTTAAAGGCCTCTGTGGGGTCAGAGGCCCTACTTTACCTCCCGGCGTCGTGATCTCTGATTCATCATGTGAATGTGGTGTTAGTGGACTTTCTGCTGAGCGAGCAGAACATGATTTAAGCACACAGGAACAGCGACGGGTATTAATGATGTCAGGTTCGGGGGGGGGGGGGGGGTCTATATTTGATCACATGTCCCACTGAACAGTCCTGATCCACCTGAACATGTTGGAGCTCCACGGCTCTTTGAAATGTTGCTTTTCACCTAAAACGCCATCAAACCTCTGATTGAGGACATGAAAGTGAGCGCTGCGTGCTACACGCTGGAGGGGGGGTTCGTACCAGCTGAGGGGGGGGGGGTTCGTACCAGCAGGGGGGGGGGGGGGGTTCGTACCAGCAGGGGGGGGGGGGGGGGGGGGGGGGGGGGTAAACACGCCTTCGGGTGAGGGTCCACATCGGCAGACACGGCGTGACCTTTACAACGCGGGTTGATGAACGTCACCAGCTGAGAGTTTGCCCTTTTCTCCACCTGTATCTAAAAGAACCTGCAGGAAGTAATGATTTCCTCTGCTGCGCTCTGCGTTCTGCGGAGCCATTAGCGAGATGAAAGGAAGAATTACTCACAGCCAGTTCTGCTGACTAAACATCAGCAGACGTTTACACATTCATCAACAATCTGTAGACGTCACGTTCCTCCGTTCTCTCCTCGTCCTGTTAGAAGCCGAGAAGTTTCTCCATCAGCTCTTCACCTGCTGAGGACTGATAGACTGATACAGTCGATCACACAGGAAGTGTGTGTAAACTCATGTTTACAATGTTTACTGAGGTAATAAATCAAGAGAGAAGTAGAGTCATTTTCTCATAGACTTCTATACAACCAGAGGAGTCGCCCCCTGGTGGACACTAGAGAGAATGCAGCTCTAACACTTTCTTTTCACAGTTGGTGAACTATTTAGCCTTCTGGTGCTATTAGCGGTACCGTGTTCTTGGTGGCATGTTGGATGATTAACTGACTATAGCGTTATTAAAAGTATAAAGAGAATAACTTGATGAAGGTCCGGTCTGTTGGCTGATTTAGTATGTTCGTCACCATCGACCGAGCTTCGTCTGAGGAAGATCCAGCAGTTACAGCATCTCTTCCTCTTCCTCGGAGCAAGTCCATCACATAACAGAGTCTACAGTCATATCATCTGCAGCTCCTGGAGCCTTTCCTTCTCATTGAGGAGTTCCTCTGACCGCGCCTTTACAGTCACAGTGTCTTTCTATTGGCCGTGGCGTCCTGCATCATCATCATCATCATCATCATCCTCTCCCGCAGCTCTGCTTTTCAAATACACCGTGAATCTGTTTTCAAGCTGCTGGGTTACGAAAAAATCCCCGCTGGCACCTTCACAACTCGGCATCGGACCAGGAACACACACACACACATACACATACACACTGACTCACACACACACACACTCACACACACACACTCACAAACACACACACACGCACACACACACTCACACACACACACTCACACACGCACACATACACACTGACTCACACACACACTCACACACACACTCACACACACACACGCTCATCTCCTCCCGATTGAAACCCAGCTGCCGTGCATCAGTGACGGGCAGATCAGCCGCGGCAACCGCAATGAAGGACAACATCATTAAGCTCGATATCAGCGGCAGCAAAGCAAACAGCCTGTCCACTGTCATCAGGGTGATGCATTGGCACTCGCCGCCAAGAGGACGTTTTAATTGTGTCCAAACAGACACACACACACACACACACACCTCCCAGGACCCCTGTGTGTGTGTGTGTGTGTGTGTGTGTGTGTGTGTGTGTGTGTGTGTGTGTGTGTGTGTGTGTGTGTGTGTGTGTGTGTGTGTGTGTGTGTGTGCAGAATAAACCTGAGTATTGTGGGAGGCTGCTGCTGTTCTTTTAATGCTATCGAGCACTCGGTTACTCACACAATACATGTGGCCTGACATCAATTCCATGGTAACCTTGTACGGATGAACTTTCCCATGATGCATTTGGGTGGGCTCGGCTGAATGGAGCCAATAGATGTTTACAACTAAACGACGGAAGGTTCTGGGAATAAAATCAGCTGCAGTTGACTTGAATTTTAATTTACTGTAAATACGTATTTGTTTGTTTGTTTGTCAGCAGGATCACAGAACAACTAGGGCCCTGAGAAGAGAAGGCATTATATTTCACTTTGGTCATCATCGTAACAGACAGGCTTCTAGTTTCTGTTATTGAGTCTCTGACGTGTCAAACATGTCAATATCAAGACCAGAGTGTATCGAGACCACGACAAGACCAGGACCAGAGTGTATTAACTACTAATGCAGTTATCACGTACCTGCAGTAAACATCACTCCGAAAAGACCCATTCATTCATTCCAAAAGACACTATAACACATTATGTCATGGTTTTACTGGAAACATTCAGCCAAATAGTAATTACAAAATACAAGAAATAAAATGTATTTGTTTATCGGAATGATTGAGGTTATTGTTCTCATCTGCATATGAGACTGAAACTCAGTCAGTGACAAAGATTCATTATTACACGGAGTAAAACACGAACACAGCGTAACAATTATTTATGAGTAAACAGAGTAAAACAGGAGCACAGCGTAACAATAACCATCATATCAGCAGTGTTTGTGAAGATTGCATAGCTTCATGAAAAAAATAGTCCCATTATTTCTGCTATATTCTTCAAAAACAAAAGGATAAATATGTCCATTTTCCCAACTTTGGTCCCATTTCATGCTGTTCTCTTGCTTTTCATTTCACGCTCTGCTTCAATCTATTTATAGACGAGACGGAGGAAGAAGGCGGGAGGCCATTACTGACAGGAACTAACCTATGTGTGTGTGTGTGTGTGTGTGTGTGTGTGTGTGTGTGTGTGTGTGTGTATGTGTGTGTTATTGGCAGTTTCCCCAAAAAATCACGTTCCAGCATGATTTAGTTGAAATATAACATTGGATTTTGGATTGTTGAAATGCAACATATCCTCACGGTTCTTATATCTTATGAAAAGAAACTCTTACAAAAGTCAAGCAAAATGTGTCAATTCTTTTAGTCAATACAGTCTTTTCAAAATAAACTTCTGTCTTCAAAGGAAATTACTTAATTTAGACAACTAAACGACTTAGTTAGGTTGAGACAACAAAACTACTTAGTTAGGTTGAGACAACTAAACGACTTAGTTAGGTTGAGACAACTAAACTACTTAGTTAGGTTGAGACAACTAAACTACTTAGTTAGGTTGAGACAACTAAACGACTTAGTTAGGTTGAGACAACTAAACGACTTAGTTAGGTTGAGACAACTAAACTACTTAGTTAGGTTGAGACAACTAAACTACTTAGTTAGGTTGAGACAACTAAACTACTGAGTTAGGTTGAGACAACTAAACTACTTAGTTAGGTTGAGACAACTAAACGACTTAGTTAGGTTGAGACAACAAAACTACTTAGTTAGGTTGAGACAACTAAACTACTGAGTTAGGTTGAGACAACTAAATGACTTAGTTAGGTTGAGACAACTAAACTACTTGGTTATAAACGACAGAAATATTTAGTTAGGCTCTTACCACAATATCTTTGAGATCTCGTTGTCATGGCAGCTACTATGGTGTGCTAGTCTTGCCCTGCGATCAGACCACAAGGCTGACCCTGCAGGTCCGGAGCCCGAGGCCGATCCCAGCTGATTCAGGTATCATGTCAGCCATGACAGAGCAGATGGAGATGAGACAGTCTGACCCAGTAAACTCCGCTCAGAGACCAGAGCAGTAAACTCACTCTGATACCGGCTGTCGACTTTGACTCTGGAGTTTTCTTCTTCTTAAATTAAATCTGGCTAATAGCGTTGGATGAGGGGGGATTTATTTCCTCGCGGTTTAAAAAAACAGCACACTTACTTCC
>NC_136537.1:26441073-26468573 GCF_910591455.1 Pholis gunnellus
GAGGGAATGAAGTCTTTTCTTTCTTCATCATCGTCTCATATTGCGCCCTGTGCAGCGGCCCAGAGCTGCGTTCACTCCTGCAGCTCTTCCTGCTCCGCGTAGCGCTCGTCTATAGAGCAGCGCTAATGTATCACCCCCCCCCCCCACAGGGCTGTTCACGACATATTTTCATGAATCTTGAGATTTTACATCTCAATCCAGGCCTCCAACACACACACACACACACACACACACACACACACACACACACACAGGGAGACCTTTAAAACCATTTCCCAAGGTCAGATCAAATGGCCGGACTGTGGTGGCGTATAATGATGAAAAGCACTCTGCTGCTAAAGTGCCTTTTTCTTTTTGTAGCAGAAACATAAAATGGCGTCTCCGTCCCCGCCGTGAGTCACTCCTTCAGCCTGCGGCGAGGCGGCGTGGAGCGAGGCGGCGTGGAGCGAGGCGGCGTGGAGCGAGGCGGCGTGGAGCGAGGCGAGCGGCTTCGTAACACTTTGTTATCTGGACGCAGTAAACGTCCGTCCTACGGGGTAAAAGCCGTGTGTTTGATTCTCTGCCGTCAGGGCGAAGCGGAGCTGCTGAAGATCAGCTGTGATGTGATTCACTCACCGTGAGCTCCACGTCTTCTGTTTACGGTCGTAAACTGTGATTTTTCTCCTTAAAGCCTTCAGGCCTTCACACACATCGACTGATGTATTCAACAAGAACACTTTCACAAAGAAAGTGAATATTACGCGTCGTACTTTCATTTCTACTCTCAGGACGGCGTCATCAGAACGAATCCTACGAACACGAGGACCGCAGCGCTTTGATGTGCTGTTAAACTAACTGGACACATCGATTATTATACATGTTCACGTCGTCTTCGTCTCCAGACAACGTGACCGACACATAAAGACAACGAGACAAACTCCTCTTGAGGACCTCCTCCATTCGTCTTCACTGATAACTCCTCTTCTTCTTCTACTCTCTGTTTTCTGGTAGATTACAGACGTTGGTAGCATACAGGACCGGCTCCTAACATGCGTTTCTTTTTTGTGACATTTCAAAAGTCTGCGTACTTGAAATCTGCTCGACACTTGAATGGAAACACAGCTGATGTGACTTTAATGATGGAATTGGAAATACGAGTTTCAGCCCAGAAGTCTTTACTCGGTCCTGAAGGAAGCATTTTATGTATTTCGTATTGATCGTAGGCATCAGACACACAATGTGCAGCGTGTTTACAGACCTTCAGATGACAGGAAGCCTCTTAATGTGGCGTGGTTGTGGCGGTGAAGCTTGGAGTCGTTGCCGTCACGTTCTCGTCATCCTGACCTCAAACACCTGACGGTGTCGAGTCCTCCGAGCGGAGCACGACGAGGCCTTCGGGCTCCGCCGGCGGCCGCTGAACCGCACGATGTCGAGGACGAGTCGTTGACGAGCGAACACATCTCGAGTTCATCATCTCCGTCTGCTCAGGCGGAGGCTGCACAGGAACTATTACCTGCCACAACACATCCATCACACGGCGACCTGGCCAAACGGTAAGCACCACATAATGACTTCCATTGATCTGTTCACTGACTCCTGCCCCCCCCCCCCCCCCCCTCCTACGCCTCCATCCATCGCTCCGAGGAAGAAGACGAAGAGGAGGCCGGCGAGTCGCCGCTCTAATCTAATTGTGGACACGTAAAGATTCACATTAAGATGCTCAATGAGGCTTAGCGTAACAATTCTCTTCACAAGCTTCCTGTATCATGAGTTACAGGAGAAGCCGGCTCGTCTGATTAAAGCGCTTCATCATCGGTTCCGTTATTAAACGGCGTCCTGTGACACGGCGAGGTACCTCGCATCGACACACAAAGCTCCGAGGCAGCTGGGAGCCAAACGGTGAAGTACTTTCTACTACGTTCTGTCTTTAATCACAGTTTACAGCTTCAGATGCTTTGATTTTGAGGCTCTTTCTACACTCCAGAGCTCTTCATCTCACTGCTGGAGCTGCTGATGACAAGAGGTCAATATCGCTGCTGTGCAGGTAAAGTCTTGTAACTTGATGATGACTTGTGAAAACGTTTGAGAGACGGATGCTTTCATTTATTGTCAATAAAGAAATGAACCGATCACACGTCACCAAACCAACCTCGTCAGGTTCTTTCAGTCCAAACACCTTGAAGACATTTACATTTACAGCATTTACTGAACTTTTCATCATTTATGTTCAGCTTTCCGCCGTGCGGACGCCTCGCGCTCCAAGCTAGAGATCGGAGTTTGGACGGAAACGAAAACAGCGTCTTGCCAGCCGACGGACAGACGGACACACAGCCGGGAATCTGGACGAGCTGTCGAGTATTCTGGAGCTTCTTCAGAGGAGGAGACGGTTCATTTGACCCGGGAGACTCCGTTACATGAAGTCTGCTGAGGGACTCGGGGGCTCCGGTCTCATGGGCTCATTTATCCCCCGATGAGGAGCAGCGCTGCCGACGGCAACGCTGTCAAGAGTCTACTGACACACTCGCTCTCTAACTGGCTAATTACACACACACACACACACACACACACACACACACTAGCTTGAGTTAAACATTCACCAGAAACTATCCACCTTTTGAAAAATCACTCTCGCCCGATGAGACGTCAGTCAGCTGAGAGAGCACAGACTGAGTCCTGCTCATCGGTGACGTGAAGGTCCTCGTCATAAAGCACAAGAACTGTGATTCTAAAGAATAGAAACCAACAGAAAAATAAACAGAGGATTGTCTTTATTTTTAATACAAAGGTGAAGACCTAAACTCTGATTCAGAGCGCAAGAAGACTGGAAACCTCTGACATGAGGAAGAGGAAGAGGAAGAGGAAACATGTAGGAAGGAACAGGGAGGACAAAGGAAGTAAGGAAGCTAAATGTCATCACAAGGAAGTGATGAGGAAAATGAAAGTAGGAGACAAAGAAGAAAAATAATTAAAAGACTCAAATATTGAGCTGCAGAATATTCACATTATCCTTCTTTTTGGGAAGAGGAAGAGGAAGAGGAGGAGGAGGAAGAGGAAAGACAACATAATCCTTCCTCACGTAGCGTCATGCTGTGTTTCAGTTGTTTAAATGTGAGACGGAGACAGACGGTCCGGTGCTGTTTGACCGTCACACGTTTCAATGAATTCACTGTTTCCTCGTGTTTCAGACGTGTTCTTAAACTCAAACCACGTGTTTGTGAGGAGTTTTTAATACTTTGACGTTTTGGTAAATACACTTATTTGCTTTTTTTTACTGTGATATGGATTCGGCTGCGATTAGCCTAGCTTAGCATAAACAATGGAAGCTGGTGAAAACAGCTACTTTAGTAACAACAGACCAGAATCACCCAAAGCTCATTAATGATCACGTTGCATCGAGTCTTTCAGCCCACGACTTTCCCCAAATCTTTGTTTTCCTCTGAAGGAACTAAAATCAAACACCAGGTCTCCGTCGTTTTGTTACAGTCTGTCTTTAATCTCATATGTTATTGTGCATTGTTACGTTGTCATTTGAGGATCTTTCTACAGGATTACATCTTTAAGAACATTAATGACAAACAAGACTAAAGGTTAGAAAGAGAGAGATGAAGTGTTTGACCTGATGGTGGCGCTACAGAGTCATTCTAATTCGTCTTCTGGAGACATTTCACTCTAGAACACAATGCTGGAGGCTCCATTTAAAATATATTCAAACAGTCATTTAGATTGGATAGATGAGAGGAAAGGTCAAACAGTAACACTAATGATGTGGATCTCTATTTGTGTAACGATGCTAAACTCAGCATTAATTAAAGTTAAAGGCAGCAGCGAGTTCCCTTCAGGTCTCTGGATGTGTCGTTTCTCAGAGAAGAAGAAGAAGAGAACAGCGGCGTTGACGGTGTTAATATTTACCCCGTAGAGGAAAGGGCACAACTCTGTGCAGCAGCTTCAGATGACTTTAAAATGTCATTTTCTAGTTCACTGCCCTGTAACTCTGCTGCTGCTTTAAAGGGAAAACAAACAGCAGCATTTAAATCAAACACTCAAATACTCCGGCTGCAAAATGTCACAGAGGGAAAGAGGACACTTCAGATACAGTCTGAGAGAAATGACTTCATGAAGAACCCAGCTGAGCTTTATTTCATGAAACATACAACATTCTCAACCTTTTGTTAATCATAAAAACACACAGTTCAGAACCTGTAATTCTATTAATAAGATTTTTACACGATCTTATATTATGTATTATATTTCTGTTGTCATGTGAATGTTGAAAAATATATTTATTTTCAGCATTAGAATAAAAGCAGTTAACAAACTTGTTCATGGAACTTTTATTCTGAAGGTTGTCTTTGAGGTTTACATGTAGATAATTAACCGAACTAATTAGTTTTGTTCTCTAAACTTAACGAAGTAATTTAGTTGTCTAACCCTAAGTTGTTTTGTTGTCTCAACTTAACTAAGTAGTTTTGTTGTATAAACCTATAAGGTTTAGGTTGAGACAACTAAACTACTTAGTTAAGTTGAGACAACTAAACTAAGTAGAAATGACTAACTTTTTTTATACGGTATCATATGAACTGTTGTTTGAGGATACGTTGCATCACAGATAACACATTTTAAAGCTCAGTGTAAACTATCTCATTTATCTGACTTTGCTCTGCAGCAGCTGTTGTTTTAACAGTTTTTTAAGAGCTCTGATGCTAAAATATCAGTCTGAATATCAATCAATCTATATCATCTACAGTCCAGGATCACATTTGAATCCGACTCATCAACATAAACGGAAACACATCACACGCATTGGCTAACAATAGTTGACTCATAACATGTTGATATTCTGTGTATTCAGAGTAAATAAATGGAAATGAGAATTCATCTCCTCATCTGAGTTTAAACGTTCTGCGTCCTCGCCTCATTCCAAACGTAGACCTGAACCACGTCTCTGCCTTCCACTCCTCAATGTTTCCTTGATTCTAATCGAACATAAACACAGAGAGCTGATGAACAGACTCGTGTGAATATGAATAAAAAGCCTCTAGAAGCCCTGAGAGGAGGCGGTGGTCTCTGTCGTTGAGAGTCTGGAGGAGGGAATCAGGGTCACATCCTTCAGCTTAAGGAGAGGAAGCAGAGCTGGAAGTGACGGCGAGCTCGCTGAACTCGTGACCTTCAGCTGGCTGAAGACAATCGATGAAGAGCTGCAGAGAAAGTCAAACGGTCACCTGGTGTAGATCAGAGCAGGTTCCCTGATGCTCTGTGGACTCTGGAGGAGATATAGCTTCATATTCAGGAGTGATAGCACGTCGTAGCTGGAATATATAAAATGTGTTCACTCCTGTGACCCCAAAGCAACACAAACTGACTTCTAGCAGTATTTCCACTTAACGCCGGCAGTTTAAAAGAGGCCATTCAATGAGGAACTCGTTCTTCATTCACTGGTCAATTTAGAAAACTTTCGTCTATTTTTCTTCCACAAATCGTCTTCTTTCAGACTCGAGGACAGAAAGCATTTATTTTACTACTTTACGTTCTGTCTGTAGATTTCTCCTAAATTCACCAATAGTCACCATTACATAATGCCTAGTTTGCATATTTAAACATAAGATTTTAGAAAACTTGTAATACATTAAATCCTCCTCTTAGTGTGAGTGATGAAGTGAAGCTTCATGGTGAGATCTATGAGTTCATGTTTTGTCTTTAAATGTCTGTAATGAACTAAACTACAGTTTGAAGATTTTTCCTTTAATTGAACCACATTCAAGGATATTAATCAATGTTCTGCATTTTACTGCTGTACTTTATTTCTTACACTGCGTTTTAGTGTTTAAATGACTGTTTTCAATGTTTCAATCAATATTCTTAATTGTTTTTAAATCTGCTTTTCTTTTGCCTCATGTTTTGATGCTTTTATTGGTTTTATGTGAAGCACTTTGAATCAGCTTGTTGTTGAAATGTGCGACACAAATAAACCGGCCTTGCCTAAACATGTATTAAGTGATACAATGCAAAATCCAACATTACCTCCATAAAACATTTAAATCTAATATGTCAAAAGATGAAACAAGAATTAGGGGGGTCGCTGCATCGAGCTCTGAACCCAACGGTTCTGCTTCATAGGACCTCATGAAGAGAACATCTCATCAGCAGCATTATTATTATTATTATTATTATTATTATTACTCCGTCAGCACAGATGAAACTAATGTGGTTAACAACGGCTCGGTCACATCAAGTAGTAAGTTATAGAAATAAATCCATTCACAACGGGTATTCAGTTTTTATACTTTCAAAACAGACTAATAGAGCTCGTTTATGAGTCAAAAGTGGCAGAATCCCTAAATAATATTCAGTTAATTTGGTAGTAAAGAATTTCAAATTAAAAAGGAACATTATTAATTATATATAAAAATAAAATAATATATATATATATATATATATTTAGATTTATTTATATATATATAAATAAATCTAAATATATATTAGTGCTGGGCAAGTTAACGCGTTATTATCGCGTTAACGCATTAATTAATTAACGCCGACAATTATTTTATCGCGCGTTAACGCAGTTTTTTTTATTATTAAGCGGAAATTTTTAACACACCGAAATACCAAAAAAGCAAAAAATAAATGATTCATTTAAATTATTATTTTAGTGTTTTAAAGTGTTTAGTTTGTAATATGTATAATAATCATATCATTTAGTTGTCACTACTGAGAATTTAACAAACATAAAAACATGACGTAGATAGGTTGCAGGTTTCAAGGTTTATATTTAAATTCATCTCTGACACACATGAAGATAAAGTTGTGAACACGTCTGAATATCTATGATCAGAATCATTATAACTGTGTTATAACTGCTGCTGTGTGAAGAGAATCCTGCTGTTAACAAGAACCTGATGAGTTTAAAGTGTTTAAACCAAATGTTGTTGACCTTTAGTTCATAGAGCAGCACTTTAACATACAAGAGCTCAACACACTACTTTAGATTCATTATTGAACTTTGACATAACAATGAGATTAATCATGATTAAAAATTGTAATCGTTGCCCAGCACTAATACATATACATTTGACAAGACGCAGGAAGAACCTCCCATATGAAAGTCAACTATTATCTGGACATATTTCTTCTGACTGAGACCTGCTTCATGTAAAATACCTAACCGATATATAACTATACAACCTATATATAACCTATATAACCTATATATAACTATATAACCTATATATAACCTATGTAACCTATATATAACCTATATAACCTATATATAACCTATCTAACCTATATATAACTATATAACCTATATATAACCTATATATAACCTATATAACCAATATATAACTATATAACCTATATATAACTATATAACCGATATATAACTATACAACCTATATATAACCTATATATAACTATATATAACTATATAACCTATATATAACTATATAACCTATATATAACCTATATAACCTATATATAACTATATAACCGATATATAACTATACAACCTATATATAACCTATATAACCTATATATAACTATATAACCGATATATAACTATACAACCTATATATAACCTATATAACCTATATATAACTATATAACCTATATATAACTATACAACCTATATATAACCTATATAACCTATATATAACTATATAACCTATATATAACTATATAACCGATATATAACTATACAACCTATATATAACCTATATAACCTATATATAACCTATGTAACCTATATATAACCTATATAACCTATATATAACCTATATATAACTATATAACCTATATATAACTATATAACCTATATATAACCTATATAACCTATCTAACCTATATATAACCTATATATAACTATATAACCTATATATAACCTATATAACCTATCTAACCTATATATAACCTATATATAACTATATAACCTATATATAACCTATATAACCTATCTAACCTATATATAACCTATATATAACTATATAACCTATATATAACCTATATAACCTATCTAACCTATATATAACCTATATATAACTATCTAACCTATATATAACCTATATATAACTATATAACCTATATATAACTATATAACCTATATATAACCTATATATAACTATATAACCTATATATAACTATATAACCTATATATAACTATATAACCTATATATAACCTATATAACCTATCTAACCTATATATAACCTATATATAACTATATAACCTATATATAACTATATAACCTATATATAACTATATAACCTATATATAACCTATATAACCTATCTAACCTATATATAACCTATATATAACTATCTAACCTATATATAACCTATATATAACTATATAACCTATATATAACCTATATATAACTATAACTAACTAGTACTCTGCAGCGAGTCACTCTTCATCGTGGTCGTGATGTCCGACTCCACTCCTCCTCCGTCTCTCTCTCATGTTTTAAAAAGTTGACCCAACTTGTCATTTCGTCTCCTGCAGACATGCAGCATGTTAATATCCTCGCTCTGTGTTTTGGCCCGAGGACGATCACAAAGTTTTACCTCTCAATCAACAGGACGCTAATGACGGCGGCCGGCCGTGATCCGTTGATTGATAGGTGGCATTTAGCGGCGATGGAGCCCAATGTACTGTGTTCATCTCAGCGGGGGCCCCGCAGGGAGGAGAGCGAGCCACAACCTTTCAATAATCGAAAGCCTCTCGCCGGTGAAAGGCTGATCCTTTTGTTCTAATTAACCCGTGAAATGAGTTCAGCGGCTCTCTCTCTCTCACCGCCGGCATGAACGCTCTAATAGTCTGTGAGCGGCCAAGTGAGGAGAAGAATGCCAAGAGGTGAAAGGTCCGCCGGGCGATTTCCAACAGATGCTGTCCGTCTCTGGTAGCATTAGCATCAAGAGAGAGGAAGACTTGATTGGTATTCACTCAATAATGAAGCACTGAAGCAAGTCACTGTTGAATATTAAAGATTAGAGAATTAGAATTAGAGAATATTGAAGAGACCTTCAGCAACATCCAGCATTACTTGATCTAGTCAAAGAAGTGCTACATGACCTGACACATTGGTTTTTTGCCCGTCGTCATCTTGTTTTTGTGGGACGTTGCCATCTTGAGGTGAAACACCTCTTCAATGAGACAGTTGCTCACGTCACACCTGCTTTATAACCTCCTGGTTTTGATATTGGATGTCAGATAGATAAATGCAGCGTTAATGGGATAATGAAAGTGCCACCAAGACTCATTAAGTGAAAGTAGTCAGGTGTTAATTGTGTCATGCTAATGAGTTAGCACGCTGCAGAGTCACCGACAGTAAGCTTGAGGTTTTTGAGGTTTCTTTCTTTTTATTTTACAGCATGCACACAGACAGAAGCAGCAGACGAGCAGCTTACTAAACCATAAAACTCATCCTTCATAGTTTTGATATTCTGCTGTGTTTTCGTGCCCCACCAAACCCCACTGAGCTCGGATCTATTTCTGCCGACGGGGAAGCAGCAAAGGGCCCGGTAGAAAAAGAGAGAAAGTGGAATGAAGGTGTGGGGAAAACAAAACAAATTCTCTGACATGACGCCTGAGGCGGAGAGGCTCTGCAGGCCGACCGGCTCGCCTTCATCTGAGGAGAGGATTTTCAAACGCCGTCAGAAGCAGAGGGCATCCCCGCTAACAGGGAAGAGGGCCGGCGGTGACGCTGTCAGTCAACACGCCGACCGAAGCGCCTCATCGGCTTTGTATTTATACCCCGTTACTGTAGGAAGGCCTGTGGGAGATGATGCTGTATTAAAAACAACATCCTACCAAACTGTCTTGAGTGTGAAGCCTTAAAAGTCCCGTTAATCACATTTTTTATTTGCATAATAAAGTAAAACTAGAAATGTTGACAGTGTGGCTGCTACTGCCCAAAGACGTCGCAATATATATACACGCCAATGTTAACGGTTTTATCTTTGAGGTTCAATTGAGATGTCGCTTCTCTCTTTTCTGCATTTTTGATTCATACTCTTGGATTGAATCTTGTGTTCGTGATGGACGGTCCACAAATGGCTCCCGTCATTTCTGTATTGGAGATCTACATCTGTGTTTGAGACACATACTTTTGGTAATGCTCCTAACGTCATTCTGTATTTGTGATGGAAAGACTTGAACTTAACATTGCTCAACACAAAGCTCATTCTGAGCTTAATGAGCTTTTATTTTGAAAGGGTGGGTGCTGGGTGGGTGAGAGTCCAATAACTCCAACACATGGCAACTAGGATATTTAAAAGGAAATGGTCGTGCACTGATTGTTACACATTAAGGGAGCAACAATTTTTAACCAGAAAACGCCTTGGCTTGTATAAATATCAGAACACCAGCTAATTTATAACTTTGGGTTGTATTATTATCAGAACACTGGCTAACGTACAGCCCTAAAGTGTGTTTACATGTCAGAACACAGCTAACTTATAGCCATAGTGTGTATGAATATCAGAAAACTGCACCAGGCATAGCAGGTCCCCACGGTAAACACTGGTCCCCATGGCGTCAATGATATGTCAGGCAATGGACCCCACCAGGATAGAAAAACGCACACACACACACAGACGGGTCTAATTCTGATCACTAATACTGCGAGCCGTCTCGTTGACATGCAGCTCTGCAGCAGGTTTGTTTGGAGTCCAGATGCTGCCGATGATCCGCTGATTTCTGGCATCAATCTGCTGCTGTTGGCAAACAGAAATATAGATTTCACCCCAAACACACACACACACACACACACACACACACTCTGCAACATTTACACTTGCATGCATATTACCTTTGGCTGTTATTATCACACCGCACCCACTCAGTGGATCGCTGTATTGGCTGAGTGGCCAGAGGCCTGAAGCATTGAGTCCTATTACAGCGGTCCGAGCCGAGCGGGATAGCATCAATGTAGAGCTGGTAAACAGCGGGGGGGCGGGGGGGCCTCTGGCTGTTTGTGCTGCTCTCTGGGAGGAAAATGAACACAGACTTCAAAATGTCATCTGTGGTTGCTGGGCAGATTAAATGGACTTTGTATACATTTGGGGGTAAAAGAACAAATGTGATCGTCAGAGCTGCTGCCGGCTGTTTGGCTGCACTTTATTTAAAAAAATGAAAAAAGTGTTTCTGTTCAATGGATGAAAGTAAACAAACACCTTTTTAAATCCTCCAGCTGAACGTTCATCCAAACCTCCTCCTGCACCCTGACCTTTACAGTTCTACCTTCATCTCAAAGCTCCAAACCTTCTGCTTTAAATCAAATTCTACACAAATATTCCTCCGAACTTTAATCTCTCTGCAAAACTTTTTCATTGACTCAGTGTTTATTCCTCCAAAACAAACGTCTTCTCTGGAACCTTAAACTCCTCCTTCCAAACCTCAAACCCAACGTTTAAACTTGAGCCACAGCCTTTGTCATCATCCGAACGTTCCTCCAGAGCTTCACCTTTATTCAAGCTTCTAAATCAGCATTCAGGATCTTTGCTCTGACACAAATTATTCTCCCAGACCTTCCTCCTGGTCCTTCATTCAAACCTTCTCCTTCATCCAGATGTTCAGTCAGACCTTCACTCAAACGTTACACTTCATACAGATCCTTTAAATCTTCATCAGAACCTTCACCATCTTCTAAATATTGGATCTAAACTGGTTCCCAAACCTTCAGCTGGAATCTTCCAAATCTTCATCCAGCTATTTTTTTTTTAAATCACCATCCGCTGCCTTTTTGTTTTATATCGTTGTGTGACATTGTATTGTGTTTTATGTGACATTGTGCAAAATTATTTCCAAATGTGATGTTTTTACCAAATAATGAACATCTCAAATAATGTCTCAGCATCTTCCATTTGGTTTCATCCAAATCTTCTAGACTTTGACTTCTAATCAGACTTTGTTCTGTTTCTATGACCGGAGTCCGAGATGGACCGTCTCCAGATCTTTACAGCAGTCATGTTAAGCTGCTGCTGAAGAAACAGCAAACATTGCTTCATAATAAAAGCTTTTAATTAACAAAAAAAACAACAGGGGACCTTTATTGTGAAGAATTTACAGGAAAATAAACGTGAATTAGCGTAGCTTTGTTAGCAGCTATTCTTTAATGAAACAAGTCTACGACTGCAGGGAGCAGCAAACGTAACGGAGGACTTTTATTGTGAAGAATAAAGGAAGTGAAACGTGTTTATCCACCGTCTCAGCAGTGTTGACACACCTTTAAATGGAGATCAAACTCCCTGCTGTGCTGTGATGATGGGCCGAGTCAAACCAAGCCGGCACACAAGTGGAAAGGTTGGTTCAGGTCTTCACCTTCACAAACCCTCATCAGCTATTAAAACTGAACCACCTCTCAAACCTGCAACTTTAAACCTTAAAATCTTTCACTTTGATCCAAACATTCAAGCTTTCACTTCCGAGTCTCGTCGTCACTTTCAACTGTATTTCTATTTAAATGAGCTCTACACACGTATCTCAAAGTTTAGTCTTTGCATCATCTAAATCTTCACTTCGTCCAGTAACGTGAATCCAAACATTGAGATCCAAACTTGATCTAATTCTCTGCTTCTTTAACTTTCTTCCCACTTATCCTCACTTCTAGCTTCCTGTTACCTGAGCTTCCTCCCTCGCTGTGACTCTTACTGAAGGTTGAACTCGTCCGCGTGGTGTTGAGATGTGTCCTCTATCGACCGACAGCGTAACAGCTGACGGTCTCCAGAGATCAGCAGCAGGAAGTGAACCTTCGTTAACGAGGTTCAACATTCAACCTGAAGAGGAGGAAGAATATGAGATATATGGGGAGAAATAATAATAATTAAAATGAAGAAGCGAGTCAGAGAGGAGAAATAATGAGAGGAAGATAATCCAGGTAGAGTCCGAGAGGAAGGTGAAGAGAGACGGTTACGTGCTGGTGGTTTGCTTCAGGGAGCTTCAGGCCCGAATGACAAAGTCCTCATTAAAACCAAGATGGAGTCTCTCTCTCCGCCTGCAGCTGAAGCTCAGCCAGCCGGATCCACTACAGAGACCTGATTAGAGGCAGGACGCCGTGATGTCACAGGACGTCATGAAGTAGCAGGACGCCGTGATGTAGCAGGACGCCGTGATGTCACAGGACGCCGTGATGTAGCAGGACGCCGTGATGTCACAGGACGTCGTGATGTCACAGGACGTCGTGATGTAGCAGGACGTCGTGATGTCGCAGGACGCCGTGATGTCACAGGACGTCGTGATGTAGCAGGACGCCGTGATGTAGCAGGACGCCGTGATGTCACAGGACGTCGTGATGTAGCAGGACGCCGTGATGTAGCAGGACGCCGTGATGTCGCAGGACGTCGTGATGTCACAGGACGTCGTGATGTAGCAGGACGCCGTGATGTAGCAGGACGCCGTGATGTCGCAGGACGTCGTGATGTCACAGGACGTCGTGATGTAGCAGGACGCCGTGATGTCGCAGGACGTCGTGATGTCGCAGGACGCCGTGATGTCACAGGACGTCGTGATGTCACAGACGGGTCACTGCTGCAGAAACAGGACGGGTCCAAAGTCTTCTTCGGGTTGTTTAGTGTCTCCAGACAAACGACGGATGAATCAATCAAAGGAGGTAACGAACGCGTTCAGTTTAATCCGTGGATGGTGGAGGACAGACGATCATCACTTTCACTTTTGATTTGATCAGAGAAACCAGAAATAGATTTAATAGAACAGTGACTTTGAAATGATTGACCACGGGGTCGTCAGAGTGTCTTTATATATAATCAGACACTTCATGTGTCATTATATCGTTAATGTTTTACCTTAAACCATCTGAGATGGAGGTCGAGAGACGAGAGGAAAAATGAAATGAAAGAATCCGAGTTTCCTAAAGAGATGCACTTCCTGTCCAGAGTAAGAGAAACATGCAGACTTCCAGCTGTCAAAGCTCATTTATATTCATGTCTTTACCTTCATGTATTTCCTGTCTAATGTTTTGAATTGAAAGTGTAAACGCTGTTGATCACAGGAACAAAACACAAATATTTGTGACAAAATACAGTCAGAGTTCCAGCACGAATACCATAAAACAGCCCATAATAATAAGATAAAACCATGTTGAGACGAAGGAGTAACTGAAATACATATCAATAATAACCTCCGTCTCCTCCTCCACCTTTCATTATTCTCTCTCCTCTCGAGCGGCGACACCTGATGATGAGGTTAAACCGACGGAGCGGCCCGACGCTCCATCAGCCAATCAAAAGCCACGCTGCTTATTTCTTCTTCTATTCAATCTGAAGCTTCTCATCAGAGCTGAAAACATCTCAAATCACAACCACGAGACTCAAACGTGTGATGAATGAAGACAAAGTACAGAGTGTCCTCCTCCTTTGATCACTGGAGGTTTTTACCCTTTAACCTTTATTCCACCAGAGTATTATATAGATTATATATATTATATAGTATTATATAGATTATATATATTATATAGTATTATATAGATTATATATATTATATATATTATATAGATTATAAAAGCAGCAGGTTGGAGGAATAATTATTTTTTATGACGTAGAAAACTATAATTGAAGTCTTTACGTTGTGGAACTTAAAGATGACGTTATAAAATATCTATTTTAGAGATAAAATTCTAATTCTCTGAGAAACAGAACTTTTTATTTATTTAAATTTAAATCAGTTCCTCATCTGACTCTGAAAACAACGAATTCATGTTTCATTCTGTTTGTTTCTGTTGTTTCATCCACTCTGGAGCTGCTGATATCATGCATACAGGTTCACACACACACACACACACACACTCACACTCACACACACACACACACACTCACACACTCACACACTCACTCACACACGCACTCACACACTCACACACTCACTCACACACTCACTCACTCACTCACTCACTCACACACACACACTCACTCACTCTCACACACACTCACTCACACTCACACACACACACAGACACACACACACTCACACTCACACACACACACACACACACACTCACACACTCACACACACACTCACACACTCACACACGCACTCACACACTCACTCACACACTCACTCACTCACTCACTCACTCACACACACACACTCACTCACTCTCACACACACACACACACACACACACACACACACCTACTCACACACTCACACTCACACACACACACTCACACACACACACTCACACACACTCACACACACTCACTCACTCACTCACTCACTCACACACACACACACACTCACTCTCACACACACACACACACACACACACACCTACTCACACACTCACACTCACACACACACACTCACACACACACCTACTCACACACTCACTCACTCACTCACTCACTCACACACACACACACACTCACTCTCACACACACACACACACACACACACACCTACTCACTCACACACACTCACACACACTCACTCACTCACTCACTCACTCACACACACACACACACTCACTCTCACACACACTCACACACACACACACACACTCACACACACACACTCACACACACTCACACACACACACACACACACTCACTCACTCACTCACTCACTCACACACACACACACTCACACACTCACACACACACACACACACACACACACACACACACACACACACACACACACACACACACACACAGGTTCCTCCCAGGTGATGCTGAGCTGCTCATAAAGCTATATGAGGTGTGGGATTAAACCTCAGTGTTCTCCAAAACTCTATAATGAAACTTTAAATGAAGCGTAGAGGACGGACTCCATCAGACCTCAGACCTCTGACCTCTGACCTCTGACCCCTGGTTGGAGTAGAGTATTCAGGTCAGACATGGAGCTGGTGCTGGTCGCTGAGGATACATCTACACTACTGTCTTTGTTTTAAAACGCAAATCTTTTTGTCCAAACTGTCCCAAACTTGACCTGCTTGATGACTGTCGTCCCTTCAGGACTTCTGCATGTTAATATTAGCTCACAGTCACAGCGCCACCTGCTGATGAGCAGGGTTCTAGAACGACAGCGGCCCAAACACTGAACTTATTGAAAGGGTTCGTGGGCACACCACCAGAAGAAGACTTCTCTGATCTAAATATGTATAAACTCAGATGTTTGGAGAGCAGAAAGTTTTCATTACTAGTAAATGTAATTGTTTTTGTTGGATTTGGAACAGGCCGTAATGTAAAGTAATTTCATGCAACGTGAAGTTTGTTTCATGAAATCAAACCCAGCCTCATGTCTGATGGATTATTCTACATCGGCTCACCTTTTGGCTTCAACTTGTTTCTTTATAAAAAGATGTTTTTCTCCACATGAACTATTCATTCTCCTGTTTCTGCTCGACTCTTCCAGCTTTGAGTCACTCAGCAGTGATTGTCAGAGCGACCTGCACCAACAATCAACCTGCATTTACTTTGACAGTCTGTGATGTTACGAACACTGAAGCGCGTTCACACACATTCAGTGTTTTGTAGATTTTGACAGGCTGACGGTTATGATAGGTTCACTCAAAACATTCGAGGCTGAAGACCTGGCAAAATGACCACTACGCCATCGGTCGACACAGGAAATACCGTTTAACTCGTGCACGCGGTGTCTGATGGTCACAGAAATGCAGAGTCCTGCCAGAACCTCGACGTGCGTCAATATGCGAGGGCCCGATCAACGCTGCAGCTTTAACTGTAATCGTATTAGTTTGTTGCACTTATTGTATTTGTGTTAGTTTGTTGCGTTTCATACCTGGGCCTCCTGTGCTGTCCTGCTACACTTGAGCGTCTCCTAATAACCTCACGATGGCGCCACAGCTACGGTTATTCGTTTCTAGCGGTGTAACAACACACGTATTCGTAGTAAACCGTTCGGTACGAGGCTTAAATAATACTAGTGCATTTGGAAAATGCAGAAGCTTAAATTGTGGGAAATGTAATGTTTTCGGTGGACTGCGCTCACATAGGAGACACCGGGCTGTGACCTCTGAACCCGGAACAATAACTAAAGACAGCTGAGGCTGCAGCACCGCACGTGTCTTCAGGGAGGCTAAGCTAAACTAGCTAAACTAGCTAAACTAGCTTAGCGGGGAAACAACAGCCCGAACGGATTCAATTGTCTGGACAATAACCCCGCGCATGACGGGAAGCTTCGTAATTAACGGACAATGCATATCGTCCAAATCTATATAATTAACACAATGACAAGAACAAACCACAAGAACCAGTCACATATATTTATACGACAACAAAGCAACAATATTGTTGCATATTATTCGTAAAAACGACACCATAGACAAATGAACACAGTAGAAACGCTGCTGCAGATGTAAAAACGCAAAAGCAGTTAACTTACCACAGCTGCTGTTCACTTAAAGACGAAGTCCATCCTCCTTTCTTTGTTAACAAAGAGTTTAACACCGCGGTTGTTCAGAACATCGGTGCGGGTCAGTTCCAGCCAGAGTCCTGCTGCGAACGTGTTCGTTGAGTTGTAGATCCACTCAGGCCTCTCCAAACGTTTTTAAAAAACGCGTTTTTGAAAACGCGTTTTTTTAAAAACGCGTTTTTGAAAACGCGTTTTTTTAAAAACGCATTTACGTAAACGCTTGGTTACGCTTGAAAAAGCTTGTGCTCGTCCTGTCGTGTAGCTGCCTTGGTTAGCGTAGCGTAGCTCCAAACACCAAGAGCTCAGTTGCAAATGAAACGCATTCTTAGCCAAATGTGCCACGCTTCTCCGCCGCTGTCAGCCAGAAATACCGTTCGTACAAATCCTCCATGCTGGGTCAGGGCTGCTAGCTGTGGGGTCGACCGACCCTTTGATACGATGTCCAGCTTTTCTGGAAATGTCCTCCAGAAATCTGTTTCTCCTCTTTCAGCCAATGAGTGTTAAAAAAACACAGCTAGGTAAAAACAAAAAGAATCTACACCAAGCAAAATGCTAAAAATGTCATAACTTCTCTTACATATGTTTCAACCTGAACTCTTACTAAACACGGAGATCTGCTAGCTAGCTTTCTGTTTGACAAAAGTCACGCTGGCCCACTGACCAATCACGGCGCACCTTAATGCAGACGTACTTAGAGGCTACCTGAGTACCACTGACACGTCAAAGAATACGCCCACCACGTCAAACTAAAGATCTGATTGGTTGAACACTATGACGATCAACAACATCGTCCCCATTCACTTAACCTGCACATGGATTCACTGGTGAGTCTGCAGGCCTGGGGCCTCTCTTCTACCTAGAGACACAGAGGTGAACTCTGATTGGATCAAAGCTCTACTTAAAACAAGCTGCACTGAAGCAGAGCAGCTGAGGAGCACAGTAGCTGTGCAATGAGAACATAAGATGATGGGACAAATATTTATATAAATTATGATACATATAGTGTATTTAAGTTATTAAATTATAAAATAGCTCTAACTCTGTGATTGTGTTTAGAACAGCAGAGAAGGCTTTGAGGCTCTGACGGGCACCACTGGTGTGTTCATGCTAGTGTGTTTCTGTACGTCTGCTCTGGTTTATGCTCTGAGATGTTTAAAGGAGATGAACTCATGACTTCTGGTGACGAGTAGTTCTCTTGAATATGTTGAACACACTGACTGTAAGTCTCTTTGGATGACAGCGTCTGCTGAATGACTGTAATGTAACATGACAAAACGTTTAAAATGTTCTGCAGGCTGTTGTAAAGAACTCTTAAATTGCCGTTAAATGCAGTGAAACAAACGGTTTGGAAGAGAAACTGTGTGAATTGTTCCAGATAAGCAGAGAGACGGAGGGTCAGAGACAGAACCTGGAAGATAAACCTCCATCAGCAGCAGTTTACACTCTAATAAATGTTTGCTGTGGACTAAATTGCTTGTTGGCCGCCGGTGTTTGACCACAAGTCTGCTCTGAACTCACATCTGAAAGAACTAAACCATGTTTCTCAGTCTGCAGAGCAAACCAACATTTATACGAGTTCATTCCTTGTTTCCTTCATCTGCTCACCTCGTCCCCTCACTTCCTTCTAGTTTTACTTGACTTCTGTTCCATTCTGCAGGTTTCTGTGGCTCCATTCTGAGCCGCTTTGAAGCCGCTTCACCTCCAGCTGTTTGTGTTCGACCACCAAAACATGAAACCTGAAGCCGACACAAAGCTCTCTGTGTGGAGTGAAAGGCGTTTTTTCTCCGTCCTCTGAGGCTGGATGTGTGTTTATCGGTGGAATCACCTGGTGGAGGACTTGGCAGCAGTAAAAAACCGCAGATTTTTTGGCTCCATCTGGAAAATAAAAAGGCCCAGAAGGGTGGAATGGAACAATTCGGCTAATGTGTAGCTCACCAGAACAAATACAGAAACACCTGCAGGAAGAACAAATGTTGTTCACTATGTAGAGACAATATTCTGGTTTCATTCAGAGAGTCAGAATGATAAAATACTCTGAAGTCTAAAGAAGACGATGAGCTTTAAAATGACTGCAAGAAACGTGTCCTGTTGGTTCTGGCGCCCCCTGTGGACTGAAGCTGTAGTGTCTCTGAGCTCCAGAGTCTCTTTAGAAAACCTCTCATGTTACTGCAGCAGGTCTGACAGTCTGACCCTCAGTCCTGGTTCTGGTTCTCCCGTGCCTCCCTTCCCTCCAGCGGGTCCAGCAATACGTCCTGGGTCTCCAGCAGCGTGGTGTCGGTGTTGACTCCCAGAGAGGAGAAGCTCTGCTCCTGGAGGAGGAGGAGGAGGAGCAGGAGGAGGAGGAGGAGGAGATGCTGCTGCTGAGTTCTCCTCCTCCCTCCGGAGCTCCGGATCAGGGTCTGTCCACGGTGGACCGGTCTCTGCTGGAGGATCTGGGTCTGTCCACGGTGGACCGGTCTCTGCTGGACTCTGAGCTGAAGGAGGTTCTGGTGAACCTGCATGAGTTCATCTGGTTTCACCAGAATCCGACCCGGTGGCTCCGATGACGAGCATCAAGAATAACTCTATAGAAACAGACCATCTTCTCTCTGATGGTCTCTTTACTGATGGAGGTCTGATAGAGGATCAGGACTACACTGAGACTGGTTCATATAGAGGATCAGGTCTACACTGAGACTGGTTCATATAGAGGATCAGGACTACACTGAGACTGGTTCATATAGAGGATCAGGACTACACTGAGACTGGTTCATATAGAGGATCAGGACTAAACTGAGACTGGTTCATATAGAGGATCAGGTCTAGACTGAGACTGGTTCATATAGAGGATCAGGACTACACTGAGACTGGTTCATATAGAGGATCAGGACTACACTGAGACTGGTTCACATAGAGGATCAGGACTACACTGAGACTGGTTCATATAGAGGATCAGGACTACACTGAGACTGGTTCAGGACCAGATAAAAATCCAGCTCAATATTTAGCTTACAAACAAACAACAAGTATATTTCCTGTCTGTATAAAGTGATGCTGCACATTGTTCAAACAGACATAACTTTATTAATATTATACATCACAGTGTTTCTAAAGATGTCACAAATGATGGACAAGACGTTCTAATTATATTTCCATTTAAATCTGAACTCGAGGTTAAAGTGTGGCGTCAGAGAGATCTGGTTCCTTTGATGTTTCATACTGAAGTTCAGACCTGATCTCTCTGCAGCTGTTGTGACGGTCTGTGACCTCACAGGAGCTAACAGCTGATCTGTGGAGCGTAGCCGCCGTTAGCATCTGTCCTGCTCAGCTCTGCTTGTTTGTTTGTTTGTTTGTCTGTTTGTCTCTCGGCCACCTGTCACACGCTGTGATGTGACCTGGCCGTAAACGTCGGCACGAGTCCCAGCCTCGGCTCTCTTCTTCTCTTTCCAGCATGAAGGTCACCTGCTCTGTTGATTCGCACCAAAACCAGGAAGTTCACCAAAAACAGAGGAGAGAGAGAAATACACGAGTGAAACCAAGTAGAAAACCTCTTCTTCATCACTGGTTTCGTCACTCGTCTCCATCTTGTTTTTTATCAACCAGTGAACAGGAAGTGATCATAAATGGACTGAGGAGGAGTGACGTAGAGACGCCGTATACGTCTCTGGTGTCGACCTGTCAATCACTGTGTAGCCCCGCCCCTAAAGCATCCCCTGCTTTATGGTCTGTGTGACTCTAAATGGACCATCATTTACTAAATGAACATCATGCTGTATTGAAGAAGACTTGAAACTAGAGATTGAGACCATAAACTCATGTTTACAATGTTTACTGAGGTAATAAATCAAGAGAGAAGTAGAGTCATTTTCTCATAGACTTCTATACAACCAGAGGAGTCGCCCCCTGGTGGACACTAGAGAGAATGCTTCAGATCTGGAGGTTGATGTCTCCATTAATCTGACCAACAGGTGTAAACACCCCAAGAAATGCAACGATGCGCCAACAAAGACAGTGAAGAAGAAGGAAACATGGAACAATACGGGTTTAAAATACGTGGAAAGTCGACTTTTCAAAGGTTTTATTCGGAAGTAAAATCATTGAAGACGTAGGTCAGAACTCCAGGAAAGTTAAACTTAACTTAAGTTTGTTAAGAAGAAAAACTCCACAGAGACTCTGAAAGTTCAAATATAAACAGTAACGTTGCAAAGCAGTGCTGCTCTAAATGTATGAAGTGAATATATAGAGAGAGAAAATAGTCCCCAGGAAATGAGCCTTCTAGTCCTGTTTAGTGGGGGGGGGGGGGGGGGGGGGTCCTCGTCCCACAGTCCTCCTCAGCAGCAACTTCTGAGCAGATCTTATTAAAAACATTGTTTATTTGAACAGAGTTTGGTGCAGAGCTGAGATCAGCTGTAACACATGGAACCACTGGTAGTGACTGTGATTATTGATCAGATATCTGCTTCCTGTGAAAGGAGAAGCTGTGGATATGAAAACTTGACCAGACTCATCTGGATGATTTGAAGTTGCAGTTGTTGATCTGCAGGCTTCTGCTGCCCTCCAGTGTCTCTCTGAGGAACTCTCAGCATCACGTCTGCTGCTCTGACGGACGTCGTGTCCGTCTGTTCGTCTTCACACACAAAGAGCTGAAATACGCAGAGTTCTGTAGGTCCTCAGACTGATATTCTGGTTCAAGTACCAATAGTCTTAAAGCTGGTGGAGGAAACTTTGGAGGAACCAGAAAGAGAATTTTAAAATGCTGTTGGTAAGAAGAAATGATATCTCACTAAAAGTTACTCCTCATTTTTTATGTGTTTTACTACAAAAGTCCAGCAACAGTCTCTTCAAAATAAACTTCTGTCTTCACAGGAAACAACATCGTAATAATAATAATTTATTTGTATAGCATCACAATACATTCAAAATGAAAGTGGAAGGAAGAAAGAATAAATGTTGCTCTTTCATTTAATAACCTCTTGAACCCTAGGTCTATTTTTAGGCCTCTGCTCGAAAATTGCATCCCCATATTGAGAGTGTAGATCTCTAACTACAAGGTCTATTTGTTTTATAACAAACACTTGTGAGATGTGTTCAGATGGGTAAATATTGTATATATGTTACTGGTTAATAGTGAATGAAGATGGCACACAGCTCAAATTGAAAATTGTCAGGTTCGCCTGAAAAAAAAGCAATTTTATTGTTAATATTTATTTTATGAGGCCGTCTGGCCTAAAAACTCCCAAATCATAGCACAACAGGTCAGGAGTCTCTAAAAAAATTGGCCTTGATGGAGTAAAGAATAAAATAGTTAGAGAGGTTTCAGTACAGAGAATTTAGGCGAGGTCACCATTTTGGAACCAGGTGTTCCAGCTGTTCCATTGTACTTTTATATACTATATAACTATATATTTCAACAAAACAATTTACTTAGGTTTACACAACAACACTACTTAGTTAGGTTAAGACAACACTACTTAGTTAGGTTTAGACAACAAAACTACTTAGTTAGGTTTAGACAACACTACTTAGTTAGGTTTAGACAACAAAACTACTTAGTTAGGTTTAGACAACACTACTTAGTTAGGTTTAGACAACAAAACTACTTAGTTAGGTTCAGACAACACTACTTAGTTAGGTTCAGACAACAACACTACTTAGTTAGGTTTAGACAACACTACTTAGTTAGGTTTAGACAACAAAACTACTTAGTTAGGTTCAGACAACAACACTACTTAGTTAGGTTTAGACAACAACACTACTTAGTTAGGTTTAGACAACAAAACTACTTAGTTAGGTTTAGACAACACTACTTAGTTAGGTTTAGACAACAAAACTACTTAGTTAGGTTTAGACAACACTACTTAGTTAGGTTTAGACAACAAAACTACTTAGTTAGGTTCAGACAACACTACTTAGTTAGGTTCAGACAACAACACTACTTAGTTAGGTTTAGACAACAAAACTACTTAGTTAGGTTCAGACAACAACACTACTTAGTTAGGTTCAGACAACAACACTACTTAGTTAGGTTCAGACAACAACACTACTTAGTTAGGTTCAGACAGCTAAACTACTTATTTAGGTTTAGATTTACTTAGATTTCTAGTCTCAAAGATCGGTGTTTGTTCGTTCACGTCACATTTTAATTGCCTTGCTTTTACTTGAAGTGGAGTTTTTTTTGTATTTTAGTACTTTTACTGAAGTAAATGAGCTGAATACTTCAACCACCACCGCTCTGCAGACGAAACTCAATCATAACATCAAAATTGATCAGGACTGATCGTATTTTCGATAAAATGGGACGGAGCTGAACATTAGTGAAGGACAGACAGCGATTACGAGAGAAGGAGTTTTTTCTGGACGTAAGACTACAGAGCTTTATTGTCTTCATGAAATATAACTAGAAATCAGAAAAAACAAAGAAATTAGCATTTATATTTTCCCTTTTTAATACAAACAGCAGCTTTAAATGTTATTCCAGCTCCTTTATCATCGGAGATGACTGGAGTAAAATTAAACACCTGTTGTTCTAGCGTCTGTTCTTATTTATTGTTTCTTTCTATATTTCCATGGAGGCAGTGTTTTATTTTCTCCTCCTGGGATTCACTCTCACTTCTTCACACACACACACTTTATACTAAGCTTGTATTACTGGGGTTTACACATAAAATACTGCTGTTGTTTTAATAGAGTTTTTATTGGATTTCTGGGTTTCTTGCTCATTCTCTAACTCACAGGTGGCACATTTAATAGCAAAGTGCATATTAGCAGCTTCCAGATCTATTTCCTACCTCGGGGCTCAGCTCCAGTCCGACCTCTTTACTCTCCATCTGTGGAGGAACAAAGTGTTTGTTCTGCTCTTTTTACCTCCCCGGTTACTCTAAACGGGACCACTTTGCCTTCTGAATTCATATTTCCTCCACAGACTCAGCTCGTTGCTGAGATAAATGCGTATACCTCATCGAAAGTCTCTAACCGGCAAAAGAAAGTAGTGAACTCTCAGCGATAAGTTTAGTGAAAGAGCAGAAACAACTACATCAGTATATCCAGAGGTCTGAAGAAAAGAATACGTCGCTAAAATAGGAGGGAAATGAACTAATTCAACAACAGGAGAAATTTAAGTTATGAGAAGATATCTTTGTTCCACGGCTGAACATCCTCTTATTAAGGAGACACGTCAAAGACCTTCTGCTTTATTAGTCAAAGGTTCTATTCAATGTACGGACAGAAACCAAGACGGAGACGGACTAAGACCAAGATGGAGACGGACTAAGACCAAGATGGAGACGGACTAAGACCAAGATGGAGACGGCTAAAAAGCTGAACTCGTGGCTTCAAAACATCAGTCCACAAACCAATTCGGTGAAATCACAAAGATTGTGTCCACTTCTTAAAGTCAGCCTCTGGTTAAACTCTACAGATTACAGCTTGCTGATCTGATACTCATGTTCTTCACATTAGTCACTGACGTCTCCACACTGGCTCGATGGATTTTTACCTTTCAAAATACATTTAAAACATCCTTGTTGGAACTGAGACAGCCCACTAATCTCTCTAAATGTTCATAAATATCAGAAACATTGAACCCTTGAACTTTAGAAGAAAGGAAGCAGTTTAGAGCACATTCAGTGAAGGAGTTCTGTAATTATTATAGTGATAATATTTGTAATGATTAACACCTAAAAGAAAGAAGTCACAGTCTAGATGTCAAGGTTTACTGATGGAAACAGAAACAGAATCACTTCTAAAGCTTAAACTAAGAACGTGGATATCTCACCAACATGATGGCGTCTGAGGACAATCAGAGCTCGTCAGGCACAGCGTGGCTCACCTGGACCTGAGTCACATATAAACCGGTCCTACAGACTCACAGACCAACAGCTGCTCTACTGAGAAACGTCAAATAAACCTCGTGTCCACCGCTGAGCTTTGTGACAAAGAAAACCAGCTTCAGGGTTTTCTGTTCTCCGTAGAAACTGAGAGGAGAAACATCTTCACAGCTCAGAGGAAGGACACATGAAGGACGATGGAGGTTTGAAATGCAGTCACAATGTGGAGCTGTAGAAGTCTAAAGAACAACAAATATTGATTTCAACTTGTTTCACCAGAGAAATATAAATATATATATATATATACATATATACACGTCATGAGAACATAAAAAGCTTTGAAAGGACTTTAAATGTTTCATAATGAAGCAGATCAACATAAATATGCTCCCATAAAGAAAAGCTCAAGAAACAATCATCATCAGTCACATTAATGGTTAGTTCATATGTTCACACACTTTGAATCTCTGACTCAATATGAATGAATGCACACAGAAGGATTCACACACATATTTTGGGATTTATATATAAATTACTCCACAAAAAATGTTTTCAATGCACAAAAACAGACACAAATACTTTGTGGATTTCTTCATATTTAAAACAAGAAACATTTTTCTGCATCAGAAATGTGCTTTTTTACATTTATACACATTATATATTATATATTATATATTATATATTATATATTATATACATGTTTGTGTGCATTGAAACATATTGTTGGGAGGAAAGTTCAGTACGAGGCTTCAGAGAGTGATGATGTCATCTTATTGTAGCGTATTTCACAATAATGTGTGTTTACTGCAGAGCTCTGCTGCTGTTTGATGGGCTCATGAAGTCTCTGGCTGTAATGAGTCTCTCAGACACCAGATGGCGCTCTGCACAAAGGAGTCTGAGCAGCTCGACGCTGCATTTCTTCACCTTTTATTACTTTTGTTGGTTCGATCCGTCATTCCAACCTTCAACAAAACATCATCTTCATCCTGAAATAAAGAGTTCATGTGGAGACCGAGAAGTTCTGAGCCCATAATGTGAGCAGATGTTTGATGGGACACACACACAGACTCACACACACACACACACACACACACACTCACTCACACACACACACACACACACACACACACACACACACACACACACACACACACACACACACACACGTTCCTCCAATGACGTTCTGAATGCTGTTTGAGTTTAAATTACGTGAAAATAAAGTTGAAACATAAAAACACACTTTATTGGACAAAAATACAAAATTAACTTTCCATTAATAAAAAGTTTCACAAAAGTCTTTTGATATATAAAAACAAATATGTACAAAGTTCTGTTCTTCTGGTTTATAAAATACAGTAAAAGACGAGTTATTATAGAAGTTAAAGCAATAACTTGACTGAAGAGTCATTGTTTAACTGTCATTAAACTGTAATCTGAAAGTCTCTCAGCTTGTTTCTGTCTCGAGAGGAACAAGAAGACAAAGCGTCGCTTCCTTCTGTCACCGACACACAGAACTACAGCTACATCCCATAATGACGTCCGGCATAACGAGGAAACTTGACTTTCAGATTCACCGTTAAACTGCGTTAAAGTTCTTTCTTCACTTCCTGTTTTCTTCCCGAGTCTTTGTTTTCCTTCCATCTAACACCAGCTGGTCAGAGACCGACGTCTTTATTCGAGGCTCAACTGGTAAATTAAAGAGAGAAAGTCCTCACAAGGCTAGAGGGACAAACGGAGTCAAACAAACACAGGACTTTCACTCAGGGGACCGGCGTTTCTGTCCCGTGTAAAAGCACAAGTTTGAAGTTTGACGACATGAAAACAACGTATCTTCATATAACGGTTCACATGATATCGTATCTGGTCTAAAACTACGAAGGGAAAAGATTGTTGTTTGAGTTAAAATAACTACTAAGTACTGAAGTTATGGGACAAATAAATCAACGTTGACTTCTGGTTTCACACGAGGAACAAAGAGGAGAGACTCATCCAGTTCCACCACCGCCCTGTGAGGGTTTGTAGGGTCTTTAGACTTCCTCCTTCATGATTACGTAGATAAGATTGAAATAATAATGTTTAGTTTTTACAAAGAACTGCTTCTGTTTCCTGTTGGAGTCAAAAGACATTTGCATAAAGCTGAAACTTCCTCAACCTCAGTGTTTGAGTCTGAAAACACGTATTTCAGTTTGACCGAGGAAACGGACGACAAAAGCACCCGAGCTGTCAAATAATGTTCATACCAGGAGACCAGATGAGCTTCATGTGGACTCCGAACACATCTTCACCTCTTCTTACTGGAAGTGACGCCTACTTTATATTGAAGCTGCAATCTA
>NC_136537.1:26473573-26518573 GCF_910591455.1 Pholis gunnellus
CGGCCATCAGACCTCTGGAGCTCGTCCAGAAAGCTGCAGCTCGTCTGGTGTTCAATCGCCCCAAGTTCTCCCACAACCTCCCTTCTCCGTGCTCTACACTGGCTCCCTGTAAGAGCTCTCATCCAGGTTCAGACTCTGGTGCTAGTCTACAGGTTCAGACTCTGGTGCTAGTCTACAGGTTCAGACTCTGGTGCTAGTCTACAGGTTCAGACTCTGGTGCTAGCCTACAGGTTCAGACTCTGGTGCTAGTCTACAGGTTCAGACTCTGGTGCTAGTCTACAGGTTCAGACTCTGGTGCTAGTCTACAGGTTCAGACTCTGGTGCTAGTCTACAGGTTCAGACTCTGGTGCTAGTCTACAGGTTCAGACTCTGGTGCTAGCCTACAGGTTCAGACTCTGGTGCTAGTCTACAGGTTCAGACTCTGGTGCTAGTCTACAGGTTCAGACTCTGGTGCTAGCCTACAGGTTCAGACTCTGGTGCTAGTCTACAGGTTCAGACTCTGGTGCTAGCCTACAGGTTCAGACTCTGGTGCTAGTCTACAGGTTCAGACTCTGGTGCTAGTCTACAGGTTCAGGCTCTGGTGCTAGTCTACAGGTTCAGACTCTGGTGCTAGTCTACAGGTTCAGACTCTGGTGCTAGTCTACAGGTTCAGAATCTGGTGCTAGTCTACAGGTTCAGACTCTGGTGCTAGTCTACAGGTTCAGACTCTGGTGCTAGCCTACAGGTTCAGGCTCTGGTGCTAGTCTACAGGTTCAGACTCTGGTGCTAGTCTACAGGTTCAGAATCTGGTGCTAGTCTACAGGTTCAGACTCTGGTGCTAGTCTACAGGTTCAGACTCTGGTGCTAGCCTACAGGTTCAGACTCTGGTGCTAGCCTACAGGTTCAGACTCTGGTGCTAGCCTACAGGTTCAGACTCTGGTGCTAGTCTACAGGTTCAGACTCTGGTGCTAGTCTACAGGTTCAGACTCTGGTGCTAGCCTACAGGTTCAGACTCTGGTGCTAGTCTACAGGTTCAGACTCTGGTGCTAGTCTACAGGTTCAGAATCTGGTGCTAGTCTACAGGTTCAGACTCTGGTGCTAGCCTACAGGTTCAGGCTCTGGTGCTAGTCTACAGGTTCAGACTCTGGTGCTAGTCTACAGGTTCAGAATCTGGTGCTAGTCTACAGGTTCAGACTCTGGTGCTAGTCTACAGGTTCAGACTCTGGTGCTAGTCTACAGGTTCAGACTCTGGTGCTAGTCTACAGGTTCAGACTCTGGTGCTAGTCTACAGGTTCAGACTCTGGTGCTAGTCTACAGGTTCAGACTCTGGTGCTAGTCTACAGGTTCAGACTCTGGTGCTAGTCTACAGGTTCAGACTCTGGTGCTAGTCTACAGGTTCAGACTCTGGTGCTAGTCTACAGGTTCAGACTCTGGTGCTAGTCTACAGGTTCAGACTCTGGTGCTAGTCTACAGGTTCAGACTCTGGTGCTAGTCTACAGGTTCAGACTCTGGTGCTAGCCTTGATGGCGGACAGTTGAACAGCTTTCAGGCCGATAAGCAACTTATAAATGGATCTAATTGTGACTATTTTGACTGATGTGTCTGAGTTCCTCCAGCACAGCCGTGTGGGCTCAGCTTGTTCTGTTGAGATCATTTGGTGGAGAACTTAATGTCTGAGATGAGTCATTGTGGATACCTTTTGTTTTTGTGTTGTGCTTAGAGTCACTTTGCTTCAGAGCCCTTCAGTATTATGATATAATAAGAACCCGTTATGTGATAACCCAGAGGATGAATACTGATGTTTGATATACTTGTGCTTTCCCAGACTGAAGGAGCAGCCCAGCCTCCTAGAGGATCTCCTGAGGGAGCAGGGAGTCCAGCAGCCCACTCGTGTGTTTAGGACGCCCCACACAACAGCTCAGTACGTCATCAACGCAAAGAACGACAAAGTCTCCGTCCCTCTTCAAGACGAGGGTTTGAGATGCGCCATCGACGAGCTGTTCACATGTCACATCCTGTCCAACTGGACCCAGTCTCTGGATCCTCTCAGTGTGTTGATGACCATCTCAGGTGGAAGAGATCAGAAGTTGTGGAGCTTACAGCAAAGCTCCAGGCTGTGTTGTACTTTGTACCACGTACACTTGTCCCAAGAGCAAGAACTGTGCATTACTGTGCAGCTTTACTTTGGAGGACATGAACCTAAACCAGCACTGACTCAGCTCGTGCATGTTTCAGTGTGTTTCGTGCTCCTGCAGGTTGATGACGCTGTGTTCTGATCTCCTGCAGCGATCCTTTGCAGGCCAGCAAATAGTTTCTGAATTCTCTCAATTGTTGTCAAATGTTCCACGTTTGGGTTCAGTTTCTGTGACTTTCTGCTCTGAATTGTTTGTTCAGTTTGATTTTTAACTTCTTCAAACGTCACCGTTGGTAAATAGAATGAAGTTTGTTCACAGCGGTCGTGTTTGGTAAACAGATCTGTGAACATCTGTCACATGTTTGAATTGATGATTTTAATAAATGTCACCTGAATTTAATGTCATTATTTATTTTGTGAGTTATTTTGGACAAAAATTGCATTGAAGGATAATTTTATGAAAAAAAGTATAAACACAACTTTGTGTTATTTTAACAACTTTATGTTGAAATGTGAAACACACTGACTGTGTTGAAAGCAACACAACATGTGTTGTCCTTAACTAGACACACATGTGTGTTAAACATGAACACATGATGTGTTATTTTTAACACACTGTTTGAGAGTGTGTGTGTCTCTGGATAACGTCTCAATGATGTAATAATGTAATTATTATGATCTTCATCTTCAGCGAGCAGGTTTTGGTTACTTGGATAAACAAACAACATGGAGGTTTAAGACTAAAGGTGTGTGTGTGTGTGTGTGTGTGTGTGTGTGTGTGTGTGTGTGTGTGTGTGTGTGTGTGAGAGTGAGTGAGTGTGTGTGTGTGTGTACCGTTGAGCAGGTTCTGGAGTCCCTCCTCCAGCTGATGGTCTGAGTCTCTTTCTGGTTCCCAGTCCACGTCTCCGGCCTCGCTCTCTCCGTGTCCGCTGTCTTTGGTGCTCTGCCAATCAGAACAGTCCTGACCTCCATATCTACACACACACACACACACACACACACACACAGGTACACACACACACATACACACCAGGAGTCAGAAGTGTGTGTCTCCTTCATGAGGAGTGTGTGCTTTGATCACAGCCTGAAACCTGAAACTAGTGCTGATGAAGAGCGTGATGAAGAAGAGGATATCAACATCATGAGGAAGAGGATTGAAGAGGACGATGATGGAACGGGTATCAGGAGAGAGGAGGATGTAGAGGAGGAGCATGAGGAAGAGGAGGAGGATGTAGAGGAGGAGCATGAGGAAGAGGAGGAGGATGTAGAGGAGGAGCATGAGGAAGAGGAGGAGGATGTAGAGGAGGAGCATGAGGAAGAGGAGGAGGATGTAGAGGAGGAGCATGAGGAAGAGGAGGAGGATGTAGAGGAGGAGCATGAGGAAGAGGAGGAGGATGTAGAGGAGGAGCATGAGGAAGAGGAGCAGGAAGTCCACTGACCTGCGATGAGAGTACTTGTTTCCTCTGAAGTTTGGCCTCGGCTGAAGCTCACCCTGATGGAGGAGAGAGAGGAGCTGGGAGATCTGCTGCAGGAGGAGGAGGAGGAGGAGGAGGAGGAGGAGGAGGAGGAGGAGGAGGAGGAGGAGAGGGTCAGAATAATGTCATGTTGTATTGAGGTGGACTGATGGTGGACCAGTCAGAATAAACGTTTTCTCTGTTTTCAGTCTCTCTGCTCACAGCTTTGTGCTGACAGCTCAGTTCTACAGCGGATACACACTGACCTCCAGGGAGGAAACACACACACACACACACACACGGGGGAAAGTAACCGTGTGTGTGTGTGTGCGTGTGCATGTTCACACACTAATATATGACTTTGTTTAGCCGTGACTTTAGTGTGTTTTTGCTCACATGCTGCTGCAGAGACAGGAAGTGGCCTCTAAAAGCCTATTCTTCTCTGGACGAAGGTGTGTGTGTGTGTGTGTGTGTGTGTGTGTGTGTGTGTGTGTGTGTGTGTGTGTGTGTGTGTGTGTGTGTGTGTGTGTCTGTGTGTGTGTGTGTGTGTGTGTCTGTGTGTGTGTGTGTGTGTGTGTGTGTGTGTGTGTGTGTCGAAGCCTGAGGAACGCCAACTGGGCCGCCTAAGAGGGTTGAGGAGAGGAGGATTCTGGGTAAAACCTGCTTCCTGTCTGTGATGGATTCTGAGCTCTTTGTTCTGCGTCTGAGGGGCGTCGGTCACTTCTGACCCTCAGTGACGCTGGTTTTAACCTTTAAAGGTGTTAAAACTGATGTTTTTTGGTATAAATTCATATCTGAATAATACATCAGATATTTGAACGGGTTCTTTTCCTCTTAAACATCCTTCAAACACAGGACGACGGACACAAAACACTCTGTTTCTTCTTCATGCTCATTTTGTTCTGCATGAATATTGTGAAGTTCACACAGAAACTGTAAAAGAACAAAAGCATTAATGCTCTCCAGTGTGAGAGACGTGTGTCGACCACGTGTATTGACCCATAATCTAAAATCAACACTTACAGAATAAAGTTTACTGAAGTACATTTGATGTGTTTGATCGAGCTGCGGCCCAAATAAAACTATAAAACTAAATAACTCATCTACTTCCTGTTTACACCGGCACGCCCGAACATACTCCGGTCAAGTCTGAGCACATTTTTGGGTCGTGGTGTTATTTTACACTACAAACACGTCACGGCTTACTTTAGCCACACACACACACACACAAACACACACACACACTCTCACACACACACACACACACACACACAAACACACACACACACACACACACACACACACACACTCACACACACACACACACACACACACACACACACACACACACTCACACACACACACACACAGACACACACATACTCACACACACACACACACACACACACACTGCTTTCAGTCATCATGGGGGGGGGGGGGGGGGGGGGGTATAGTGGTTTAAGCACAAGTGAAATAAAACGTTTTAGATGGAAGTAAATTAGATTTAAGACATTGGCCTTAATGTTTAGTAATAAATGATCTAAAGTAAATCAAACAATACTTTAACAAAGTATCATGCAGAGTTCGTGAAATCATGAATTCTATATTTTCTTCCTTGAAAACTACTTCAGAACTTGTAATCAATCAGTTTAAGCCGTCTGGCATAAAAGAACTAATAAACAAAGTTTAGACAAAGTAACTAAACACACATGTGAGGAACCAGAGTTAAAGTTTCGTAGTTCGTGACAAACAACAACTCACCTGCACTTCAGGTGAAGCGGAGGAAAGCTCGATGGCGTCTCCGAACGCAGCCATGGACAGTCGCACCAGGTTTCTGAGTATCTGCCGGTGTTCTGCGTCGATTCCCCCTCGTCCCTCCGAGGTCCTCGGCCTCCTCAGAGTCGCCGTCGAGCTCGCCGGCTCCGCCCCCTCCTCCGCTCCGGCGGTCGCCTTGCGCCTCAAGGTGCTCGAATGCGAGGCCGAAGAGGACGACGATGAAGGGTTCCTGGCTTTGCGGAGAGTCCGGTGCGATGCGCCGTCCACTTCGATGTTTCCGGGTTTCCGTAGCGTTCTGCAGTGGCGGGTGGCGTCCCCTTCTGGGTATCCTTGGGAATGGAAGCTTGTGTTCATGACCGACGTCAACGTGTACTGCCTCTCGGTTTGTTCCTCGTCCGACGCCATCGGGGGCGGAGCCAGAGGCCGGGCTTCGCCACCGTCGTCCTCGGGATGCTCCTCCTTCCGCCCTCTGATGACGGGAATCAGCTGGATGTCGGACTTCCTGATGTTCTTCTGCGGGCGTCGCGGGTGGCGGTTGTAAGTGGACTCCGCCTGCCGGCAGTTGTACGCCCGGCCGTCCCGTTTCTCCGGGCGGCAGAACGTCGTCACCAAAGCGACGGCTAACAGCAGCAGCAGGCAGGTCGCCCCCAGGCAGACGGCCATCATCATGGTGAAGCTGAGCTGCCCGCGGTTACCGGGCGACGAGTTCTTCAGATGGTCCTTGAGGTTGATAAAAGTCACCTCCAGAGTGGCCTCGGTGGCCAAGCTGGGACTCCCCATGTCGGACACGGCGACGTTCACCTTAAAGGTTTTCCCAACGAGCTCGGTGGCGTTGGTGGTGTTCACAAACAGCTGGCCCGTCGCTCGATCCAACCAGAACAGTTCGTCCTCGTTCCCGTCGGCGATGAGGTAGCTGAGTTGTCCGTTCAGCCCCGAATCTGGATCTTCAGCTTTTAAGGTGGACGCAAGGAATCCAACGAGTCCGTCTCTGACCGGGCGATTGATCGGCAGAGAGGTGGATCCCTCATCGATGTCGTTCCCGAGCTCCGTCACAATCTCCCCCTTGTCTGTATTGACGGGTACGCTCAGAGAGGCCACGCCCTTTCTGGGCTTCGGCTCCTTGATGACAGGATGGTTGTCGTTCGTGTCCTGGACGTCGATTTGCACCGAGGCTGTGCCGGTGAGAGGCGGGTGACCCTGGTCGACGGCCTCCACCGTGAAGGAGTAGGTGTGGGACTCCTCGTAGTCCAGAGGACGCTGGACGCTGATGACGCCGCTGGTCGGGTGGACGGAGAAAGACCGGGTGTCGGTTTCCACTTCGTTGGGGCGCCGTATGAAGTAGGACACTCGTCCGCTGAACTCCAGGTCGACGTCGTGGGCTTCGACTTTGAGAGCGTGGTAGCCCGCCATGTTATTTTCCTTGAAGGAGGCCTTGTAGAGGGAGGTGGAGAACACCGGGGCGTTGTCGTTCTCGTCCAGAACGCGGACCGGCAGGTGTTTGACACAGGACAGTGGGGGGTCTCCGTAATCCTGGGCCATCAGTGAGATGTTGTACCGCATCACCTTCTCTCGATCCAGGCTGGCATTGGTGACGATCATGTAATTGTCGCCGTGGATCCATTTCAGGCGAAAAGGGCCAGATTCTGGCTGAATGTGCGCTCTCACTTTGCCATTTTCTCCCGAATCCGCATCAGAGACCATCACCAGGGCCAGGAAGGTGTCCTCCGGTGCTCCCTCCAGCACGGTCGCCACGGGGGAGTTGGGTGGCGTCCAGGTCATGTGTATCCTGGGCGCGTTGTCGTTGACGTCTCTGAGCTTGACGTGCAGTTTGCAGTGTGTTGGGATGGCGTTGGGTCCGCGATCCCGGGCCTGTAGGATCACCTCATAGGAGGCCTCGGCCTCGTGGTCCAGCGGCGCTTTGAGACTCACAGCTCCGGTTTGCGGATCCACATGGAAGAGTTTATGAACTTCCGGACGCGTGTGCTTACTGAGCGAATACTCAACCTCCCCATTGGCACCTTGGTCCGGGTCGGTGGCCTTCAGGTGGATTATGGTTGTCCCACGTGCCGTATCCTCGGAAAGCTCCACGGTGGGGGTGCTGTCCTCAAACGTTGGGCTGTTATCGTTCGAGTCTTGAACGTTAACGCGGACTAATGTGCTCCCGGACCTGGGGGGGTTCCCTTTGTCCCAGGCCACCAGGGTGAGATCGAACGTGGCCTGAACCTCCCTGTCCAGTTCTTTGATCACCACCAGCTCGGCCTGTTTGGTGCCACCAGGCGCGACCGTCACATCCAGAGCAAAGTGTTGGTTGACGGACAGCGAGTACGTCTGGAGGCCGTTCGGTCCAGCGTCGGGGTCCACGGCCCGGTCCAAAGGGATCCGCATCCTGAGGCCGGCCGTCTCCGAGATCTCCACTTCCTGCAGCGTGCCGGGGAAGCCGGGACTGTGGTCGTTCAGGTCCATTACCTCCACGCGGACCCGCAGGAAGTTGACGGCGCCGCTCCTCCTGTAGAGGACGCTGAAGGCCAACTCGCACAGGTCCGAGCCGCGGCACAGATCCTCCCGGTCCAGCCGGCCCTGGGTGGAGACGACCCCGTCTCGAGCGCTGACGGAGAAGGGAAGGGCTTTCCCGTGCTCCACCACCTGGAAATCCTCCAGATGACCGCCGCCTTCGTCCCGCTGCCGGAGGTCGTCCACCAGACGGCCGACCCGGGTTCCCGTCGGCTGCTCCTCCCAAACCCGGTACTGGACTGTTATCGACACCGGATCGGAGGAGCGAACGTCGGAGCAAAGACTCAGAGCCAGAAGCAGAGCCAGCAGCATAATGAGGTGACGTGAGGACGATAATCTCCTGAACAGACAGAAAACACTTTAACATTTAAAACGGTTTTCTTTTCATATAGAAGTGAAAAGTATCCGGTTTAAAATCTTGATTAAATTAATTTTTTCTTCAAAATAATCTCAAAACAAAACAAAATAGTAAATAAAATGTGTTTTCTTTAGAATTTAAAGAACTGAAATCAAAACTGTTTTCTGTTTAAAATAGAAGTTTAAAGATCCTGTTTATCTGTAACAAACATTTAAGATCTTGATTAAATCCAATCCGTGTTGGTTTCTCACCTAGAACCCAGAAGAACCTCCAGGACGCCGGTGCTGTGAAGCTGATTAAGACATCGTGCTGCTCCTCTCAGCTGCTCTCACTTCATCCTCCTCAACTCAGGGAAAAAAGTTTGAGCTCCAACTGAGAAAGGTTTGGATGTGTAGGTCTCCACATGCCGAGCCAATCCCGAGAGAGGGGAGGAGCATATGCAAATGAGTTCAGCCTGGACACAAAGAAAGAAAGAAGCTCCTGCTTCATTAAAGGAACATGACACCGTCAAGCTTTTCTCCTCTCAGGCTGCAGAAAGTCACAACCTGCAATCATCTGAGTTGACTTAGTCCTGATGTTTATGATCCACAGAAGACAGGAACTCTCTGCTCTGCATTCATGTCCTTCTGTTTATTATAAACACTGAATTAGACGAGATGAAGCTCTCGCTGAGGTGAAAGCAGAAATGTCTTTAATGTGACGAAGCTCTTCTTGTGAAGGGTTCATCTCAATGAGAAGAGAAGGAAAAGTTTCAGGTGAATGTTTATTTCAGAGTGACTGTGAAACATTTGTTTAAAAAGACAAGAAGTTCTGGAGACATTATAAATATATAATAATAAATACATAATAGATAATAAACGGAATACTCTGTGAGCCGTAGATCTAAAGCTCAACAGCTGCAGAACACTGGCAGGAGCGCCGTGTGTTTACCCAGCATGCACGGCGGTTTATTTATTTGTATTTGGTCCCCAGAGGATCACCTTCCTCTCTCAGCTGCCTCAAACCAGTGAGCAAGGCACCGATGACGGGCCGAGGGTTCGATTCCTCAAGTCCAGAACTCAATAAAAAACATTTAACTAACACCAGATCTGATAAAACACATTAAAAACACTTATTTATGGGAAATAAAAAACAAAATAAATTCTGTAAAATAAAATCTTTCTAAGAATGAAGTGAAATAAATACTGAAAACAAAACGGGTTAGAAAGATGAGAAGGTTACTTTAAAATAAGCTGTCCTTCAATATGTATGTATATATATATATACATATAGATATATATGTATATGTGTGTGTGTGTGTGTGTGTGTGTGTGTGTGTGTGTGTGTGTGTGTGTGTGTGTGTGAGACCACATTCCCAGCTGAACGTTACAGGAAGAGAATATTTCTGCAGACACACAGGAACACGTCTGTTTCCACTTAATTCACCACCTGTATGAGAGAGTGTGTGTGTGTGTGTGTGTGTGTGTGTGTGTGTGTGTGTGTGTGTGTGTGTGTGTGTGTGTGTGTGTGTGTGTGTGTGTGTGTGTGTGGTTAAAAGCAGGATGTATCTGATCTGCTGATCCACGTGTTGAAAAGATAAGGACCAGAGTGGAAGAAGACAAATACCACAGGATACACTGTGTGTGTGTGTGTGGGGGGGGGGGGGGGGGGGGGGGGGGGGGGGGGGGAGGGTTCTATTAGCTTGTTTTCATCAAAACCTGATAATGTTTCTGAAAACATAAAGTTTCTCTTCAGACGACCGGAACTCTTCAGGTTTTCTGTTTCTTTTTTATCTCGTATTTATCACACGTGGATTCATCCGCAGCTGAAAGTAGTCCCTCCTACAAACAGCGTTTCCTGTTTGTTCAGGAGGAACCAATGAGCTGAGAGCTGAGCCGAGTCAGGAAGTGTGAAACACAAACACATTGTTGATGTTTATTATATTTATGGTCAATAAGAGAAATGTAACATAAAGTTTACATATTATATATCTAACCATTACAGATATTATTATATATTATTATTATTATTATACAAAATGTACAATTTCACAAATATATGATTCAAATGACATCAAATGTTTTATATTAATTTGCTATAAAATAAAAGTAGCTTGTTATATATTTAGTATAGTAGTATATTATATATTAGTATAGTAGTACATTATATATTTAGTATAGTAGTATATTATATATTAGTATAGTAGTACATTATATATTTAGTATATAGTAGTACATTATATATTTAGTATAGTAGTACATTATATATTTAGTATATAGTAGTACATTATATATTTAGTATAGTAGTACATTATATATTTAGTATATAGTAGTACATTATATATTTAGTATATAGTAGTACATTATATATTAAGTATATAGTAGTACATTATATATTTAGTATAGTAGTACATTATATATTTAGTATATAGTAGTACATTATATATTTAGTATAGTAGTACATTATATATTTAGTATATAGTAGTACGTTATATATTTAGTATATAGTAGTACGTTATATATTTAGAATATAGTAGTACGTTATATATTTAGTATATAGTAGTACGTTATATATTTAGTATATAGTAGTACGTTATATATTTAGTATATAGTAGTACGTTATATATTTAGTATATAGTAGTACGTTATATATTTAGAATATAGTAGTACATTATATATTTAGTATATCGTAGTACATTATATATTTAGTATATAGTAGTACATTATATATTTAGTATATCGTAGTACATTATATATTTAGTATATCGTAGTACATTATATATTTAGTATATAGTAGTACATTATATATTTAGTATATCGTAGTACATTATATATTTAGTATATCGTAGTACATTATATATTTAGTATATAGTAGTACATTATATATTTAGTATATAGTAGTACATTATATATTTAGTATATCGTAGTACATTATATATTTAGTATATCGTAGTACATTATATATTTAGTATATAGTAGTACATTATATATTTTAGTATATAGTAGTACATTATATATTTAGTATATAGTAGTACATTATATATTTAGTATAGTAGTACATTATATATTTAGTATATAGTAGTATATTATATATTTAGTATATAGTAGTACATAATATATTTATATATCATTTAATAATGTACACTCATTTATTGAATCATTTTCATTAACTTTAATATCAGTTCATTTAATAAAATACAGATGAAATAAATCACAATAGAAAGTCAATAAACAATAAAGTGAAGAATTAAATCACTAAAAATAATATTTAAAAAAATAAAAAGCTTGAATTGATCCGAACACTTTTATTTGATGAAAAAACATTTTAATAATCAAATAACAATAATACTAATGATTCTCAAAGAGGCACTTTGTGTACACGTGTAATTATTAATAAAGACATTAAAACACAAACTTCCTTTTGGCTCCAGTGCATTTAAAGACAACATGTTTCTACTTATTGTTCTATTGATTCATTTCCTTTGTACCCTCGTTGACACTTTATTTTGAAAAGCAGAGAACTTCCTCTCTGTCTTTCCACTCATTTGACACAAACATTTGACTGAATAAGAAGAAAACAAGTTTTTATTTTCACTCGTGTATCACTAATTAATGACCTCATTGAGTTGTATTGTACGGTACCACTGCTATTCACAGTTCTTCTTCTACTGATTCAATCATTGTAGTTCCTCTCACATCAAACATTTCACAGACTCTCTGAGGCTCATCAGGTTCACAGCTTCTGCTTTCGTTTCCTGAATGTTTCTGATTGTTTGATTTAGTGCAGAAGAAGAAGCAGGAGGAGGAGGAGCAGGAGGAGCAGGAGGAGCAGGAGGATCTGACCCCGGTCAGTCTGAGCGGAGGGACAGAGACACTTTGAGACATCCCAGCTGTTTGTCCTGGAGGCCGAGGACGCCCTGGAGCCGGTAGTTACCGTTAGTCAGCCAGGAGGGGAGGTCCATGAAGGGGAGGTAGAAGTCTGACTGAGGGAGGGAGTAGGAGCCCTGAGGGGGGAGGGGGGGGGGGAGCTTAATCCTCTTTAGAATAACAGCAGGATGAAGTTTAACATGTAATATGTTACATACACTGGTGTGTGTGGGTACTCAGCTCTTCTTCATGGGTTAACGTTATAACACTGGTGTGTGTGGGTACTCAGCTCTTCTTCATGGGTTAACGTTATAACATTGGTGTGTGTGGGTACTCAGCTCTTCTTCATGGGTTAACGTTATAACACTGGTGTGTGTGGGTACTCAGCTCTTCTTCATGGGTTAACGTTATAACACTGGTGTGTGTGGGTACTCAGCTCTTCTTCATGGGTTAACGTTATAACACTGGTGTGTGTGGGTACTCAGCTCTTCTTCATGGGTTAACGTTATAACACTGGTGTGTGTGGGTACTCAGCTCTTCTTCATGGGTTAACGTTATAACACTGGTGTGTGTGGGTACTCAGCTCTTCTTCATGGGTTAACGTTATAACACTGGTGTGTGTGGGTACTCAGCTCTTCTTCATGGGTTAACGTTATAACACTGGTGTGTGTGGGTACTCAGCTCTTCTTCATGGGTTAACGTTATAACACTGGTGTGTGTGGGTACTCACAGCCTTAAAGGGGCAGCGACAGGGCAGCCCGTAGGTGTGAAGAGGTTCAGGACAGTCCTGACCAGGAGGAACCAGCTGAGTCAGCAGGTCACACACGTCCTCATAGTGACAGCTGCCCACCTCCTCCACACACGGGACCCTCACCCAGAAACCTGCCACCTCCTTCTCCAGGGTCACGTTCACCTGGGGGGAGGAGGAGGAGGAGGAGGAGGAAGAGGAAGAGGAGGTAAAGAAGGTGAAAGGTGTAAACATGATGCTGATGAACATATAAAGCTGAGCTCTGAGGAAGTCACATGTACTCACAGCCTATATAATACTACTACTAGTACTACAGTACTCTGTGTACTCACAGCCTATATGATACTACTACTAGTACTACAGTACTCTGTGTACTCACAGCCTATATAATACTACTACTAGTACTACAGTACTCTGTGTACTCACAGCCAGCGGAGTGCTGAGCTCCACCGTGGTGGACCCGGAAGCCGAGGTCTGCAGGTCTCCAGGTATCACGATGGGATCAGGAGACACAGTCAGAGTCTTCAGCACCGCTGGAGCATCTGGAGCTCCACAGTTCTTCCAGTCGAAGCCCAGAATCTGTACACAAAGTCCACAGTCAATCAAGTAGTTTAGAACTCTGAATGTGTTGTGTTCTACCTTCCGGACAAGCTTTACTTCACTTCCGCTTCAAGGTTTGAGTTTTATTTGTATTTACTTTCCTGGTTTGTAAAGCGGGTGACAGTTGTACTTGTATTACAGTAGTACTACAGTAATGTACTAGTACACTACAGTAGTACTACAGTAATGTACTAGTACTCACCTGAGTCTTGGGGACTTTCTTCAGACCGGAAGTGCTGCTCGTTACCGGAGTTATAAAAACAACCAGACCGAGAGTTATAAATAAAGCCGTATCCATCGTGTTGACTCAGACCGGGAGGAAGTGACGGTAACGGAGAGCCGGTAAACTGACGGTGAGACGGTAAACTGTCCGGTAACGGAACCAAACTGAGGAGGAACTGAGGCTCCGGTCTGTTTCGTTCTGCTGAAGTTTTACTTCCGTGTTTACGATCAACTCCCGTCTGTCACGTGACCTCCCGTGACACGCGCCTGTTAAATAGATTAAAAGAAAGATAAATAAATATCATATACAACTCTGACGTCATGCAACTGAGTGTTACAATATTTATACGAACTAAAAATGTAATTAAATGTTTTAAATTGTAATTATTGAAATTTTAATTATAATTAAAGACATTTTATTTTATTGTTGGTGGGACTTAGACTCAGTACATTTTCTTTTATTTATAATTATATTTTAATATATGTATATTCATAATTATATACATCTCTATTTGATTTATTTATTCTGCAATTATTTGTGTATTTTATTTATTTATCAGTTTTTTTATTTCACGTCAGTATTTATGAGATATAGTACTGTATTTTTATTTAAATCAGCACAATGTGTGATATACTGTCAGTGATGAGATGAATATCTGCATTTAAACAAACGTCTTCAGTTACAAAAGATAACTATGTTTGATCTTCTATTGAATATTTGTCTATAACAACAACAACAATTATTATAACAATAGTAATAATTATTATTATATGTTATTATTATATAATAATAATATTATAAGTGTTTAAAAAAGTTGAGAATCTGTAGTTGCATATAATCGCCTCTAGATGTCGGTGTAGAACTGATATCTCCCCACACACTCACTCACACACACACACACACACACACACACTCACACACTCTCACACACACACTCACACACACACTCTCTCTCTCACACACACACTCTCTCTCTCACACACACACTCACTTTGTTAAAGTGTGTTCACAGAGCTTTGAGTTAAAGTTTGACCTTTGACCCTGTATATTATATTATTATATATTATATATATTATAATAATAGTATATATATTATTATTATTATATTATTATTATATTATTATTATATGATATATTATATATATAATAATAATATTATATTAATATGATATAATTATTATAATAATATAATATATATTATAACTTTAGAGCTCAGCTGAAGACCTGCATTAGAATCACTTTGCACAATTGGTTTAACTGGACTCTGCCTGCAGCACCGAGACAGGAGGAAGAGGAGGAGGAAGAGGAGGAGGAGGGGTTCAGGGGAGCCAGATGATGCTGTCAGTGAGGGGAGGAGGAGGAGGAAGAGGAGGATCCTGTCCACCGGCAGCAGCACCGAGCTCTTCTCCATCCCATGTGTCTGAGAGAGGAAGATAAAGAATCCATCTCATCTTCATCACTCGAGTCCGGTCGGATAAAAAAGACAAAAGGAGGGACTATTTAATCACTCTTCTCCTGAAAATGCTTCCCTGCTCTTCATCCGCGCAGATGGAGGGATGTGAAGAGGAGGAGAGAAGGGACGCGCACATGCAAACAGAGGTAACCTGTAATAATAGAAACAGCTCTAATCCCGTGTATTGTGCATGTTAAACCCGGACCCGAGTCCTGCAGGATCCGGGTCCGTCTCTCCGGGTCCATCCGGGACCTTTTGAAGCCGGTATGACCGACTCACCGGCCGGCTCGTTCTCCCGGAGAGAACCGGACCCCTCCCTAAACGAGCCGCTCGCCATTAAAGCGGAGAACAGAGAGACGTTGAGATAAATGTCTTTAAACAGAAGTCACATTATTTCAGTCTGTTGATAAAGAAATCATCTTGTCTTTTTATTAACACAAATAAATAAAAGCGTCGCCTCAGGTTTGATATGATATTTATAGATTTTATTATTTTATTAATGAACTCTCCCTGCCATGTTAATGCCTTGCTAAATTACCAGAAGAATCGGACACACAACCCTTTGGCTCCACCCCGCTTTGACCTACAAGTAACAGCCCCTAAAACCTGCAGTCTCTAGTGCCTTGCTCTCCACATTGACCTGCAAAGAGGGAATAGAGCTAGCAACCCTGCCTTGCTACCATTTAAGGCTGAATGGTGTATGTCTTTAGTTCATGGGAATTGAACCCACAACCCTAGAAGTGTGTTAATGCCTTGCTCAGGGCATTGACCTAAATAGAGAGAAATGGGCAGCTTTGTTTGGGATTTAAACCCCTAACCTTTTCCTGCCTTCCTCCAGTGATAGTGCCTTGCCACTGGGACACTGGGAATTGAACCCCCAACCATGAAGAGTGCCTTGCTCATGCCATCGACCTTCTGAATACAAAGAAATACTACTCGTTAAATGTATCTCCGACCCTCTTGATGCCTTGCTCGAGTCACTGAGTCTCCTCATACATTATTCTGTTAGTGTTCAGCAACTACAACTCCCACAATGCCTTGCTCCTCGGTGGCTGCTAGTTAGCTACATGAGTTAGCATTAAAGATCAGATGAAGGTGCGTTCCTGCTGAGTGGACTTTATGTTTTTATTTGAAATACAAAGTGTAGTCCACGTCTCAGAGAGCTGCGGAGGGAATCGAACCCTCACATAAAGATGCCTTGCTCTCTGACCGGGGAACCCTCGAAACCCTCTGAGCTCCTCAGGGAGACGAGAGCTGACTGAGGCTGAAGGTAGAAACAGGAAGTGAACCGAGTGGAGACGCTCAGAGTCTCTTTGTCCTTTTTATCTGAGAAAGAACAGCTGATATTCATGTTTACATCATTCTGACCTTCTTCCTCGTCCTCAGTGCTCCAGACTGACGGAGGAGAGAGACGAGGCCGAGAGACAACTCAAGCACATCAAGAGAGGTGAGTCCAGTTCATCATCTTCATCATCATCACCATCATCACCATCATCTTCATCACCATCACCTTCATGTGTTAAAGCTGCATTCTCTCTAGTGTCCACCAGGGGGCGACTCCTCTGGTTGTATAGAAGTCTATGAGAAAATGACTCTACTTCTCTCTTGATTTATTACCTCAGTAAACATTGTAAACATGAGTTTATGGTCTCAATCTCTAGTTTCAAGTCTTCTTCAATACAGCATGATGTTCATTTAGTGAATGATGGTCCATTTAGAGTCACACAGACCATAAAGCAGGGGATGCTTTAGGGGCGGGGCTACACAGTGATTGACAGGTCTCTGTATACGGCGTCTCTACGTCACTCCTCCTCAGTCCATATATGGTCACTTCCTGTTCACTGGTTGCATAAAAAAACAAGACGATGTATCGTCCCGCCTACAATCAGACACCTGACACCTTCACCCGCCCCCCCCCCCCCTCACACCTGTTCTCCTCACACCTGGTTCTCTGAAGGGGTGTGTTTAAGAGGAGGAGGGTCCAAGCCAACAGGAGGAGAGAGGACTTTAGCTTCTGATTATTAGCTGTTAGGAGAGCTGATACCTTCAGTCATGACTGTTCACTCAGGTAAGATCTCTTTATCAATAATAATCAGATAAATATACAATAATCTTTCTTTACTTATTTATATTCAGTCACTTTATTAAACAGTAATAACATTTTTAAAAAGCATGTAGTGATGCAGCGTTGACAGCATGAGTGTAACAAAAACAAAATATTCTTTTCTCAGTGATGAAATGTATTGATTACAAATTAAATCCCAAAGGGTGGATGTTTTTGTGGACACTTTGCACAACATGAGGTTTTATTGAGAAAAGATTAGTGATGTTACTCAGTTCATTCACCTGTCTGTTAAAAAGGAAACGGGAGAAGCAACAGACTCCACCTGGAGTTCACCTCAGTGTCACATTTCAGTTACTTTTACAACCTGAACCGTTTCAGACAGGAAGCTGATAGAAGGAAGTTCATAGAGAGATTTAAACCTAACTAAGTAGTTTAGTCATCTCAACCTAACTAAGTAGTTTAGATGTCTGAACCTAACTAAGTAGTTTAGATGTCTGAACCTAACTAAGTAGTTTAGATGTCTGAACCTAACTAAGTAGTTTAGTCATCTCAACCTAACTAAGTAGTTTAGTTGTCTCAACCTAACTAAGTAGTTTAGTCGTCTCAACCTAACTAAGTAGTTTACTTGTTTAATTTAATCCCTAGCCCTAATTTTAGGCCTCAGCTCGAAAATTGCATACCCATACCAAAAAGACTGTAATTCTGTAACTAGAAGGTCTATTTTAATAATTTTGATGTTATAATAATGGAAACACTTGTGAGATGTGTTCAGATGTGTACATATCAGTGTATATGTTACTGGTTAAGACTAAATGAGGATGGAACACAGCTCAAATTGAGAAGTTTCAGGTTCGCCTGAAAAGAAAAGCACTTTCATTGTTATTTTGTTCTTAAAATGAGGCCCTGGCTAGCCTAAAAACTCTCCCAAATCATAGCACAACATGTCATGTCATGTCATGTCAGTAGTCTCAAAAAAGAATTGGCTTTGATAAAGTGAAGCAGGACAAAGTTAGAGAGGTTTTGGTACAGAGAGGTCAGGTGGGGTCAAGCAAAATTGTCACTTAGGAACCAGCTGTTACAGCTGTTCCATTGTACTTTTATAAACTATATAACTATTTATTTCATTTGTTTTATGACTAATAGTGTTCAATCTATCCAAATACAGCAGTTTGGCATCATTTTGAGAGCCAGAATCCTCTCTAAGGCTGTAAACCATGGATCCATTCTCGTCTCACTGCAGTTTGATGCAGCTGGACTTTTTAGGAAAATGCCTTTAGAAAAAGTAACCTTTTGTAAAAAAAAATCCTACAAACCTTTCTATGACGATATGTTGCCACTCTTTAGCATATGATCCTCAAATAATATGATGTGAAGACATTTCTAAATAATCATTGGACAGTCATATTTATAGTCATATTCATTCAACAGACACAATCAGAATCTGTGTATCAAACATGTCACATTTAGATCTTCTGGTCATTCTGTGTTTCTCTTAACTAAAAGATAAAAAGCTGGAAGATAAATGGGCGATAAACCTTTTGGTTTGACTCAAACCCCAAAATCTGTTGTCAAAAACAAATCAGAAATGTGTCTGCTGCAGCAAAAAGAAACCTGGACCTGAAGTCTTCTGAGTCAGCAGAAACGCTGGTCCTGGTTTTCCATGGCGGGTCCCGCCACGTCCTCCTTTCAGTCTTTTTCATTCATCCTCTCATTTATTCATCCGCCGGCTCCCCGGAGAACACAGCAGTCGCTCCTGTCAAGTTATTCACATGAATTATTGAAAGATCCTCATGAATTATTCAGCAGCAGAAAAAAAGGGGGGAAGGATGAGTGTGTGTGTATGTGTTGGGGGGGGGGGGGGGTTAATGAACCTGACTTCAGGCTCGTTGAGGCTCGTTGAGCTCAGATTAGATAATAAACACTCCTCCATGATCACGACGGTCGTTCCTGTGTGAAACAATCTGGTGCAAACACTCATGGTCCCCAGAGGATGCACCCTACATAATAAATACAACAAAAACGGCTCGTCAGCGTTTCCTGCTCGGCCAGGTTTAGGTTTAACTTTAGGTCACGAGAGAATAGTTCACCTGGAATTAGATTTAGCTTAATGTCAAGTGTAATGAAAAAACTAGGACAAACATCTGCACACCTTTTTAAACTAAGAACAGGTGAACGTAGCAGCACAAACGCTTCAACGAACTTAACAGTCAAGCAGTTGAATCTGTGGGGCTAAACATCAAGGGAATTGTAGTCCTGAGCATAATGCACTACAACTTAGTTCAGTAACATTTAGTTTAGGTGAGTAACAGTTAAAGCTTTTGGTGCCTAAACCGTCAACTCAACCGTCCTTTCTGCAGAGTAATTATCCACCAAATTTAGTGTGAATATGCACAGTTTTAACTCCTTTTTTTAATGTTATATATACTATATATATATATATATATATATATATAGTATTATATCTGGTACTTACTCAGTCTCTCTTCAAACTCTGCTAACGAGTCTGGAATCGTTGTTTGAGCCGGATTTAGTAGCTTCGGTCATTTACACGACCTCAAGAGGATCACTGGAAAATACAACGTTTTATTCTGAAACTTCCTAAGCTGTTTCCTGTGAAGACGGAAGTTTATTTTGAAAAGACTGTTTTCATGTAACGTCTCTTTCTTAAGCTTCATGTTGCTGCTGAAGCAGAGCTGATGTCTCTCAGTCGGTAATTTATGCTTCACATTAAGTCGAGGGTCAAAGATTCCTCTCAGAGACAGAAAGTCTGAGAACATTCAGAGATGAGAGAAAAATATTAACATGCAATCTGTGTGTGTGTGTGTGTGTGTGTGTGTGTGTGTGTGTGTGTGTGTGTGTGTGTGTGTGTGTGTGTGTGTGTGTGTGTGTCCGTCCTCCCCTCAGTGTCTCAGATGGTGATTGAGGAGGTCAGCGTTCTGCAGACTCAGCTGGAGATCGAGAAGTCGTGTCGGGAAAATGCAGAGGCCCTGGCCACAAAGGTCAGAGACACACACACACACACACACACACACACACTCAATAATCAATACTGTGTGATTATCATTATTGGGGTCCAGCTGGCTTTAGCAGAAGAAGAGAGTGAACAGCTGAGTCAGGATGAGTCTGCACGGACTCGACTGTCTGTTACTGCCTCCACATATTTAATATGTATATATATGTATATATACAGTATATATATATTTAAATGGAAATAATTATGTGTCATTGACCGCTGTGACTCTTGACCTCCAGCTGAACTGTGAGAACAGGAAGTTGAAGTACATGAGTCTGTCGTCTCGTCCGTGTTTGGATGAGCTGCTTCCCAGCATCTCAGACTGCATCGCTGTGGATGCAGACGCAGGCGCAGACGCAGACGCAGATGCAGATGCTGACGCTGCAGACGGAAATCCTGACACCTTCACCCAGTACCAACAACAAGTTAAAGGTACAGTACGTAGTATTATATTAACAAAGTACCAACAACAAGTTAAAGGTACAGTACGTAGTATTATATTAACACAGTACCAACAACAAGTTAAAGGTACAGTACGTAGTATTATATTAACAAAGTACCAACAACAAGTTAAAGGTACAGTACATTTAATCTGATATAATTGTATTAATAAAGTTCTTCATTGTATTCTGTTCTTCTGTTTTTTCAGAACTGGGTGAGACAGTAAACACTTTATTGGAGGAGAAGAAGAACTTTGTTACTCAGGTTCATGAAGAGCAGAGACGGATAGAAGAGCTGACGTCACAGGTGAGAACGAAGAGAACCAGAATCATCCTGCAGGATAACTTCTTCTTCTTCTTTTTCCTCTTCTACTTCTCCTTCTACTTTTTCTACTTTTTGTCCTTCTTCTTCCTCTTCCTTTTCCTCTCATACTTCTTCTTCCTTTCCTCCTTCTTCCTGTTCTTCTTCTTCTTCTCCTTCTCTTTCTTCCTCTAATTCTTCTTCTACTTCTTCTTTCCCTTCTCCTTCTTCCTCTTCTTCTTCTTCATCCCCTCCTTCTAGTTGACTAACAGTTGAATTGTTTCTCCATCTCTCCAGTCAGATAAAGATCGGGTTGAGATGAAGGATCTCCGTGAGACTGTTGAGCAACAACGTAAAACCATCAAGAGATTTAACAGAGGTGAGAAACACAGTGACTGAGAGCAACATCTTTTGATTCTGATGCTAACATGCTAATAATAGCATGTAATCAGCATGGAAAAGGTTGGTTGTTGTGCTAACGTGCTAGCTCCCTGCCTCTGTAGTGTCCGTGATGGCGGCTCAGGAGTACGACGGGATGAAGGACCAGCTGGACCTGGAGCAGAGCCTTAGAGTGAAAGCTGAGACGTACGCTCACGAGGTAAATAAACGTAGAAGAAGAAGTAGGAAGGCAGTGTGTAAATATACAACTAGTGCTCAAGGACACGGATCAGTGCAGGTTTAGACTCTAACGTTTGTAAGTTTTACAGGTTTTGGGTCCAGCTCAACTAAAATCCATTTCCTCCTCCTCCTCCTCCTCCTCCTCCTCCTCCTCCTCCTCCTCCTCCTCCTCCTCCTCCTGTAGATGCTGGTGAAGCAGAAGGAGGCCAACAGACAGAGCATGTTGCTGCTGCAGAGCTCTGAGCCGAGCGTTCAGCTCCTCAAAGCTCTGGAGGACGTGGCTACGATCACCAAAACCCTGGAGGACGAGAGACTGAGGCACCAGCAGGAGGTAACCTGAGTACCTGAACAAGTAGAGAACAGAGTACCTGAACAAGTAGAGAACAGAGTACCTGAGCAGGTAGAGAACAGAGTACCTGAACAGGTAGTGAACAGAGTACCTGAGCAGGTAGAGAACAGAGTACCTGAACAGGTAGTGAACAGAGTACCTGAACAGGTAGAGAACAGAGTACCTGAGCAGGTAGAGAACAGAGTACCTGAACAGGTAGAGAACAGAGTACCTGAGCAGGTAGAGAACAGAGTACCTGAACAGGTAGAGAACAGAGTACCTGAACAGGTAGAGAACAGAGTACCTGAGCAGGTAGAGAACAGAGTACCTGAACAGGTAGAGAACAGAGTACCTGAGCAGGTAGAGAACAGAGTACCTGAACAGGTAGAGAACAGAGTACCTGAACAGGTAGTGAACAGAGTACCTGAGCAGGTAGAGAACAGAGTACCTGAACAGGTAGAGAACAGAGTACCTGAGCAGGTAGAGAACAGAGTACCTGAACAGGTAGAGAACAGAGTACCTGAGCAGGTAGAGAACAGAGTACCTGAACAGGTAGAGAACAGAGTACCTGAACAGGTAGAGAACAGAGTACCTGAACAGGTAGTTTAATTATATGTGTATGTGTGTGTGTGTGTGTGTGTGTGTGTGTGTGTGTGTGTGTGTGTGTGTGTGCGTGCGTGCGTGCGTGCGTGCGTGCGTGCGTGCGTGCGTGCGTGCGTGCGTGCGTGTGCGTGTGCGTGTGCGTGTGTGTGTGTGTGTATGTGTGTGTGTGTGCCTGCGTGCGTGTGTGTGTGTGTGTGTGTGTGTGTAGGTGGAGACTCTGGAGGCCCAGCTGGAGCAGAGCTGTGTAAAGAAGCAGTTGGAGGCTCTTCAGAGGCAGCTGGAGCTGCTGGAGGTGGAGAAGAAGGAGGTGGAGGGACGACTGGAGCGAGCAGAGAAGAAGAACGAGGAGCTGGAGGACCGAGGTGAACACACAATATTTGTACATAATTGAGGCAAACCTTAACCATTTTACTTTATTATTCTACAAACTCCCACAATTCCTCCATTGACTCCAACACAAACCATAAACCCATCTGCTGCAGGAAAGCTGGCAACACACACCTTCTCCCAGCATGCAACAGGGCATCTGTCCCCTTTAAATAGGTCGCATGAAGTCAGAACCACCAACTGACTTCAACCTGGAGCAACAAACACAGATAGAGAGAGAGGAGGCGTCACTCTGCAGTGAAACCAGGAGACAGACAATCATGTACCTGTAGTAGTACTGTAGTACATGTCCGTAGTATTACAGTAGTACTGTAGCAGATGTCAGTAGTATTTATGTCTCTATTGTCTCTATTGTCTCCACAGTCAACGAGCTCCAGCAGACCCACAAAGAGGTCTCCCTGACGACCAGCACGGCCCCCCCTCCCCCTGAACCCGGGCTGGCCCCGCCCCCTGCCCCTCCCCCTCCTCCTCCTCCTCCTCCTCCTCCTCCTCCTCCCCCACCTCCTCCCCCCTCCAGGTGCAACCCCCTCAGGTGAGGACGGACGTAAAAACACGATTGATTTGTCATCAGTGTAGTATTTTCAACTTCCTGTGTCTCCTCATGACATCACTTCCTGTCTCTCTCAGCTCTCTGATCGCCATCATGAGAAAGACCTCCAAAGGGTCCAAGACCTCTGTGAAGGCCTCGGAGCAGCCTGCCGGTGAGTCTCACCGGTGTGCTCCAGGTAACGTCTTGTGACATCATCACGGTGACCAATGAAAATAATAACTTCATGGACTTCCTGTTTCTGTCCAGCTGGTGAGGACGGAGACGTGAAGGCGAAGGCGGTGAACGAGATGATGGAGAGAATCAAACATGGCGTCGTCCTGAGACCGGTCAAGAGTCAGGAGAGCAAGGTGATGATGATAATAAGGACCTATTGTTATTCTCATGTTTATTGTTAGGGCCCGAGCACCGACGCAACTTCAAATTTTGTCGGAACAATCTAAAGAACTTTGTGATGAAAAGGTACCCAAAGCTTGTTGTTTCGTGAAAGGTTGTTGCCATGGCGACGCTTTCTTCGCCATGACAAACGAAGGTGTTTTTGAGGGGCTAAAAATACTCAAAACATAATCAAACATCACACATTTGAAATCCTGAATGTTTATCTGTGATTTTAGTCGGCTCGATAGCGCCCCCTACAATATTTCGTCGATGCATCCCTCGCAGTACGTCTCACCTAGATGTATAACATTTGGTCAGCAGGTGTCTCACATGTAGACTTAAAGAAGGTCTTAGGGCTCTAAGCTCTAAACCCAACCGGAAGTCAGCCATTTTGAATTTTGTATGAATTTCTAGTGTCGTTTTTGCAATTTCCAGGTGCTCTATTTTAACGAACTCCTCCTCGGGAATTAATCAGATCAACTTAGACTTTGGTCAGAACAATCTAAAGACCTTCGTGATTAGAAGTTACTCAAAGCTTGAGGTTTCATTGAACAACATGGACTTGGTGTGGCGGCCATTTTACATGGTTCGCTATCATCCATCAAGCTGTTGTAACTCAACTGTACTTTGTCAAAACCGTCCCAAACTTGACCTGCTTGATGACTGTCATGACTTTAGGACTTCTGCATTTCAATATTAACTCATAGTCATAGCGCCACCTACTGGCAACCACTGACGTAAGCAGGGTTCTATAACGACAGCGGCCCAAACACTGAACTTATTAAAAGGGTTTGTGGGCACACCATGAGAAGAAGACTTCTCTGATCTAAATATGTACAAACTAAGATGCTTGGAGAGCAGAAAGTTAGACAACGAAGGTTGTCAACCCGTCAGTGAGCATTAGAATAAATGATCTGTCCAGAGCTTCTACAGGAGAATCAGGTTAAATATTACAATGAATGCTTCACACGACAATCTAAAGTTACAGAAGAGCTTAAAATGAAAACTGTTAAATTAAAGTGTTCAAGTGAAAGCAAATACACACTGTTCTGTTAACTTTCATGTAAGTCCAAATCCAATCAGCAGCACAGCAGGGAGCTGAACCCCATCCCATAAACTGACAGTCTGTTATGTTACAAACACTGAAACGCTTTCATGCACATTCATTTTCTTAATGATCTTAACTTACATTTATGATTGTATTGGAGGTTCACTCAAAACATTTGAGGCTTCAGACCTGGCAACATGAACTTGTTACGCTAATGGTCAACGCAGGAAATACCATCTAACTCGTGCACGCAGTGTTTGATGGTCACAGAAACGTCCTGCCAGAACCCTCGATCAATGCTGCTCGCAGCTTTAATTATTATTATTATTATGTGAGAAGCCTCACTCACAAAATATATATACACACTACCGTTCAAAAGTTTGGGGTCACCCAGACAATTTTGTGTCAATTTTCAGTTTCTTCATAATGTCTCTCATGGAATAGCTTCATTTCTAAGAACAAGAACAGACGGCGAGTTTCACATAAAAGTTCTCTTTTTCTGGCCATGTTGAGAGTATAAACCAACCCACATGTGATGCTCCAGATACTCAACTAGCTCAAAGGAAGGCCAGTTTTATAGCTTCTCTCACCAGCAGAACTGTTTTCAAGGGTTTTATAGTCATCAGTTAGTCTTCTAAGGCGATTAGAACTCTGGAGTGATAGTTGCTGGAAATGGGCCTCTATACACCGATGTAGATATTTCATTAAAAACCAGACGTTTCCACCTAGAATAGTCATTAACCACATTAACAATGCATAGAGTGTATTTCTGATTAATTTCATGTTATCTTCATTGAAAGAAACTGTGCTTTTCTTTGAGAAATAAGGACATTTCTAAGTGACCCCAAACTTTTGAACAGTAGTGTGTATATATATATATATATATATACACCACAAAATATATCAACGAGAAAATACTAAATATGAGTAAACTAATGAATGCAGCAGGTTAAAGGAGTTCTTATTATAACATCCGGCTCATTGTTCCTCCTCCATCTTTGTTTCACTGTCACTCTTCTTCTTCTTCTTCTTCTTCTTCTTCTTCTTCTTCTTCTTCTTCTTCTTCTTCTTCTTCTTCTTCTTCTTCTGTCTTTGTGCAGCAGAGAGCAGCAGTAAAAGTGAGTTTATTGATGTTTGCCTCAATCTTGAGATTTTATTTATTGGTTTATTTGATAAGGGACAGTGCACATTAATAAAACATTAATAAAACATTTCTGTAAATGCGCCAGAGTTAGCCAAAAGGCTATTTTTCATCTGTTTTCATTCTATGTTACAAAATAAACCAAAAAACAGAACGTAAGATTGAATTGAAAAGGTTATACAATATTGTGAGGTCACTGTTGCCCCCCCCACACACACACACCTACACACACACACACACATTCACACACACACACACTCTGCAGACTCCCCAGTTTAATCCCTTTAACTTCCTGTTTAACTGACGTCAGGAGCTCAATCTCTTTTAGTTACAGTTACATTCGTCCCTCACAAAGAGCTCAAATATCAAACTGTTCAGTGTCTCCTGAAAGCAGTATTGGTCACATGATCGAACTCAAAAGAAAAACATAAAGCAAAAATAATTTAGTGTTTTTTGTTTACAGCCGCCTCCAGTCTGTGAGGAGAAACCACAGGAGAGCGCCATGGAGGAGCTGAAAGGCATCCTGGTAAAGCTGCATTCTCTCTAGTGTCCACCAGGGGGCGACTCCTCTGGTTGTATAGAAGTCTATGAGAAAATGACTCTACTTCTCTCTTGATTTATTACCTCAGTAAACATTGTAAACATGAGTTTATGGTCTCAATCTCTAGTTTCAAGTCTTCTTCAATACAGCATGATGTTCATTTAGTAAATGATGGTCCATTTAGAGTCACACAGACCATAAAGCAGGGGATGCTTTAGGGGCGGGGCTTACAGTGATTGACAGGTCTTCAGTCATGTATGTAGATAATGTTAATAGTCACTGCAGTGACACTCGTGTTCTCCAGGAGACGGTGAAGAGGAGCCCCAGCCGAGGCTCTCAGGAGGCGGGTCCGTCTCCATCGGTGAAGAAGAAGGACAGCGAGCTGGAGGTGATCCTGAGACGAAGACGCAACAAGGCGGGAGAACCTGGTTCTGGAGGTAACGGATTTAAAATACTCTGTTACAAGTAAAGCATCCTCCCGCTGGAGGGAAGGGGGACACGGGAGAACCAGAACCAGGACTGAGAGGACTGAGGGCAGACTGTCAGACCTGCTGCAGTAGAATGAGAGGTTTTCTAAAGGGAATCTGGTGCTCAGAGACACTACCACTTTAGTCCACAGGGGGGCGATAGAATCAACTCTACACAAAAGTTTAGCGTAGTAGCTTTAAGTGTTTAGGTGTGAAAATGCTAGCGTCAAAATGTATTTAAAGTAGTACAAGTAAAAGTACTCATCAATTAATATATTATTGAGTCGATCAATCAACTGCAAAATAAATCTAGTGCAGTAAAAACTACAACATTTTCCTCTAAAATGTAGCGTAGAAGTGTAAAATACACTAAAATAGAAAGTATCTCTAACATGTACTGAAGTTTGAACAATTTGAAATCTACATCTTGAAAACTGCAAACCTATCTACGTCATGTTTTTATGTTTGTTAAATTCTCAGTAGCGATAACTAAATGATATGCTTATTATACATATTCCAAACAAAAACACTTTAAAAATCATTTATTTTTAGCTTTTTTTGGTATTTTGGTCAGACACTATGCAACGCTGATTAGTGTAATATGTGTGGTATTTGTTATAAATGTACGTTGGTACATAGAGGGTGATAAGAAGCTGTACATGGAGGGACTTAGGACCCAGGGGAATGTAGGGGAAGGAAACAGGAAGAGACGTCACACAAACAGCTGTTCACCGCTTGCTGCTGGCCGGTTCTTGTGTTAAAAATGTCGCTTAATAATAAAAATAAACTGCGTTAACGCACGATAAAATAATTGTCGGCATTAATTAATTAATGCGTTAACTTGCCCAGCCCTAATATATATATGTTTATGTATTTTTGTGTTTTATATATATATATGCAATATATATATAAAATACATAAATACATCAATATATATATATATTTATGTAAATGAATATTTTAAATATATATATAAAATACATAAATACATCAATATATATATATATATTTATGTAAATGAATATTTTAAATATATATAGTTACCTTTTAAAGATCAGTGAAGCAAAGACAAGTTATTTATATTTATATGTGATGAAACATCTTCACCAAGACCTCCATGGAAATAATATTCATAATCTCAAAGAGGTTTTTCTGGTTAAATAGACGTATTACACAGTAAATACAGCAGTAAGAATACTGCATATGTATATAATGCTATAGTAAGTAATGAGTATGAACTTCTGATATTTGGCTGATTTAAAAGTTATTTTACTTCATTAAACGTGAGACTTTTGTTTGTATTGACAGAGTATTTTATTGTGAAGGAATATGAATATCGTCCCAGAGGATCAGGGACTCTGTGGAGGTTCTGGTCTCTCTCGTTGGATTGTCTGCAGGAGGATCAGGGACTCTCTGGAGGTTCTGGTCTCTCGTTGGATTGTCTGCAGGAGGATCAGGGACTCTGTGGAGGCTCTGGTCTCTCTCGTTGGATTGTCTGCAGGAGGATCAGGGCTCTGTGGAGGCTCTGGTCTCTCTTGTTGGATTGTCTGCAGGAGGATCAGGGACTCTCTGGAGGTTCTGGTCTCTCGTTGGATTGTCTGCAGGAGGATCAGGGCTCTGTGGAGGCTCTGGTCTCTCTTGTTGGATTGTCTGCAGGAGGATCGGGGACTCTCTGGAGGTTCTGGTCTCTCGTTGGATTGTCTGCAGGACGATCAGGGCTCTGTGGAGGTTCTGGTTTCATATCTTGTTTCTCTGTGATCCTCCAGACGAGCCGGATGGTCAGATGAGCCACGTCTCGTCCTCCGACAGCCTGAACGGGAGGCGCACCAGCAGCGACTCGGGCCGGGATCCGGAGGGACCGGGTCCAAAGCTCGGTCCAGAGAGACGGGGGTCCGGACCGGGACCCGTCGTGGCCCGGAGGAGGAGGAGCTCTGAGACTGGCAGGGAGCCCCGAGGAGGCTCCTGGCAGGAGAGGAGGTCCTGCAGCTCCCTGGCCGAGAAGGAGTCGCTCAGTAACGGCTGCATCGACAGGTTTGGAACCCGACCGCACCTCTACCCCTCTACACCTCTATCCCTCTACACCTCCACCCCTCTACACCTCTACCCCTCTACACCTCTATCCCTCTACACCTCCACCCCTCTACACCTCTACACCTCCACCCCTCTACACCTCTATCCCTCTACACCGCCACCCCTCTACACCTCTACACCTCAACCCCTCTACACCTCCACCCCTCTACACCTCTATCCCTCTACACCTCCACCCCTCTACACCTCTATCCCTCTACACCTCCACCCCTCTACACCTCTATCCCTCTACACCTCCACCCCTCTACACCTCTATCCCTCTACACCTCTATCCCTCTACACCTCCACCCCTCTACACCTCCACCCCTCTACACCTCTACACCTCCACCCCTCTACACCTCTATCCCTCTACACCTCCACCCCTCTACACCTCTACACCTCCACACCTCTACCCCTCTACACCTCTATCCCTCTACACCGCCACGCCTCTACACCTCTACCCCTCCATACCTCTACCCCTCTACACCTCCACACCTCCACCCCTCCATAACTCTCATACCTCTACCCCTCTACACCTCTACACCTCCACACCTCTACCCCTCTACACCTCTACCCCTCTACACCTCCACACCTCCACCCCTCCATAACTCTCATACCTCTACCCCTCTACACCTCTACACCTCCACCCCTCCATACCTCTACCCCTCTACCCCTCCATAACTCTCATACCTCTACCCCTCTACCCCTCCACACCTCTACACCTCTACCCCTCTACACCTCTACCCCTCTACACCTCCACACCTCCACCCCTCCATAACTCTCATACCTCTACCCCTCTACACCTCTACACCTCCACCCCTACATACCTCTACCCCTCTACCCCTCCATAACTCTCATACCTCTACCCCTCTACCCCTCCACACCTCTACACCTCCACCCCTCTACACCTCCACACCTCTACACCTCCACCCGTCCACCCACATAAAACCAGGTCCCGGTGGTTTTGATCTCTGACCTTATCTTCCCGTGTCTCCGTCTCCATAGCGTGGCGGACGCCGATCGCCGTCCAGACGTCCAGACGAACGGAGTCCAACCCGCCGAGGACGTCAGCGCCGCCGCCGAGTGCTAGAAAATGGGCGTCTGAGGTCATCTGATCAGCCATTGGCTGATGTGAGAGTGATGTCATCGGGGTCAGGGTGCGCTCACAACCGGAGTAGAAAACTTTCTTCTTCTTTTTACATCCTGTTCTCGTCTGATTTGTTTCTTTTCTCGAAAGGAGCTGAAGTGAGTTCAGAGTTCAAAGGTAAACATTGTGAACATACACCCCCCCCCCCCCCCCTCCCTCCCGCACCCCCCGCCTTGTCCAGCCGTTGTAAAAAGTCTGACTGTTAAACCAGCAAAAAACAAGTTTCCTTACCGATTGATAGCGCCATAATCTGCATGTTCTCCTCTAAAGGAAAAGGAAACATTCAACAACAAGTAGTAAAAAGAGTGATGCATGATGGGAAACATGCAAATAGATTAAAAAAGGCTTAAACGTTTAATGCAGTCGATATTATTTATGCAGTCTAGATTAAACTGGGACTTTGTACGATGGCTGACATTCTATCAGGTCTCTGAAGAACCTGGATCCTGAGGAGAACCTGGATCCTGAGGAGAACCTGGATCCTGAGGAGAACCTGGATCCAGAGGAGAACCTGGATCCTGAGGAGAACCTGGATCCTGAGGAGAACCTGCTCTCCGTTTGCACTGAACTTTTTACTTTATTGTACTTTAAGACTTTTAACGCTTTAGGACGACGTCCTTCTGTTTTTCTATTTGATGCACAGAAGATCCGTTTTAAAGTCACCGTCTTCTTCTTCTTCTCCTCTTCGTCGCTCACAGCTGATCTCATGAGTCATCGTCAGCAATACTGAATATAATAATATAATAATACTTCTGAATACTGAGACATGATTTACATGTGTGTTGAAACTCCTCTTCAGGTTCTTTACTTTTAGAAACAAAAAACAAAACCATTCTGATGAATTCTGATGTTATTTTAGTAAAAGAGGGTTCGTCCTCTGGGGATCATGACAGATCTCACCTTTAGATTTTAGATGACTGAATGCGTATCAGTGGACATTTTGGCTCGATGGTGGCGTTAGAGGAGGAACCAGGAACCAGGAACCGACTCAGCAAGTTCAAGTTCAATGGATACAAGAACAGCTGACTGCTGTGAAGTTCATCATATGAGGAGTTGGTAGAAACGTCTCATGTTAAAGTGACAGTGAGGATCTTTTAACTGGTCCTGAACCAGTCCTGATCCTCTATATGAACCAGTCTCAGTGTAGTCCTGATCCTCTATATGAACCAGTCTCAGTGTAGTCCTGATCCTCTATATGAACCAGTCTCAGTGTAGTCCTGATCCTCTATATGAACCAGTCTCAGTGTAGTCCTGATCCTCTATATGAACCGGTCTCAGTGTAGTCCTGATCCTCTATATGAACCGGTCTCAGTGTAGTCCTGATCCTCTATATGAACCAGTCTCAGTGTAGTCCTGATCCTCTATATGAACCGGTCTCAGTGTAGTCCTGATCCTCTATATGAACCGGTCTCAGTGTAGTCCTGATCCTCTATATGAACCAGTCTCAGTGTAGACCTGATCCTCTATCAGACCTCCATCAGTAAAGAGACCATCAGAGAGAAGATGGTCTGTTTCTATAGAGTTATTCTTGATGCTCGTCATCGGAGCCACCGGGTCGGATTCTGGTGAAACCAGATGAACTCATGCAGGTTCACCAGAACCTCCTTCAGCTCAGAGTCCAGCAGAGACCGGTCCACCGTGGACAGACCCAGATCCTCCTACAGAGACCGGTCCACCGTGGACAGACCCAGATCGTCCAGCAGAGACCGGTCCACCGTGGACAGACCCAGATCCTCCAGCAGAGACCGGTCCACCGTGGACAGACCCAGATCCTCCAGCAGAGACCGGTCCACCGTGGACAGACCCAGATCCTCCAGCAGAGACCAGTCCACCGTGGACAGACCCAGATCCTCCAGAAGAGACACGCTGCTGGAGACCCAGGACGTATTGCTGGACCCGCTGGAGGGAAGGGGGGCACAGGAGAACCAGAACCAGGACTGAGAGGGGCAGACTGTCAGACCTGCTGCAGTAACATGAGAGGTTTTCTAAAGAGAGTCTGGAGCTCAGAGACACTACAGCTTTAGACCACAGGGGGCGCCAGAACCAACTCTAAATACAAGTTCATGGTACTAACGTTAATGTAACACTGAGACATTTAAAGAATCTCAACATGCTGCACATCACAGATATTTAAACATGATCTAAGATCAAGAGGAGGAACCAGGTTTCTATCAGGGTCTCGTGAGGGTTTCTAGAATCACATCCGACAGGAAACTTCTCAGGGTCCAACGAGACAGGATGTCACCTTTCCAAAGTAAAAGCAAAGGATCAGATCTTTGGAGGAACGTGTTGCTCGTGTTCTCCGTCTACCTCTGAAACTAAACCACGTCTTCCTCCGCTGAGTCAGCAGAGTCCTGTATATGCTCACCTTCTCTGTTCTCACCTGCTTTTATTTTGAAGGGCCTTCTGTCTATATATATATATATATATATAAATATATATATATATAGATATATATATCTATATCATATACATATATATATTTATATATCTATATATATTTATATATATAAATAAACCTTCACCTGATGCAACGTTCAGAACCATTTTAAAGAGTATGCAATTACATAAATGCACATTTGTGTGACGCTTTTCACACCTCGTCATTCTTTTCTTAATAAAAACAGATTAAAAAGTAAAAGTTGAGTTTTGTCCATTCAGCTGGTTCTGGTACATAATTCACTTCTTTAGATGAAGGTTCTGAGTCTGACAGAGTTCAGGTGACTTTAAGTGTGTGTGTGTGTGTGTGTAGGTGTGTGTGTGTGTGTGTGTGTGTGTGTATGTGTGTGTGTGTGTGTGTGTGTGTGTGTGTGTACGTGTTTGAGATATAAATGAGTGTTAAAACAAAAGATGTTTTTTTAATCCTGGATTCTCATTCTTAGCATCACTTGAAATAAATACATAAAGCTAAAACTGTTTCTTTTATTTTGTAGGATGAAGTATTTAATTTACGGATGAATTTATTCAGGTTCACAAAAGACGACATTTTAATGATGTTTTGATGATTTTTCTTTTGTCACTTCAGTGAAATTAACATTTAAAGTTTATTTTTATTGCGTGAGAATTCATATCTGTACGTTACATTTGTAATTATAGCATTGAGATTAAATAAGATAATTCTTTATTAGTCTCAGCAGCAGGATTAAATCAGCAAAGTGGCCAAAACAAGATAAAAACAAGTAGGTTAAATAATTAATCAAACTATAAAACTATAATAAACACGTTAAAAACAACTAAACTCTTCTACACTGACTCATTTAAATTAGTTTTATAGTTTTGATCATTTCAAAATAAATGAATAGGATTCACTAAAGAATAAGAAAATAAAGAAAACAGTAAAATAAAATAAAGAAAACATTTAAAGAAAATAAATAAAGAAAAGAAAGAAAAGAAAAGAAAGAAAATCAAATAAAGAAAATAGATGAAATAATGAAAATAAAGAAAACTTAAAATCCTTAGATTTGGTTCCGATTAAATTGAAAGAGTTAAAGTTCAAAAACGAATTTCTTAGATTTCATTGCTGGTATTTGTTGGTATTTGTTTGTATTTGCTGGTATTTGTTGGTATTTGTTGGTATTTGCTGGTATTTGCTGGTATTTGTTGGTATTTGTTGGTATTTGTTGGTATTTGCTGGTATTTGTTGGTATTTGTTGCTATTTGTTTGTATTTGCTGGTATTTGTTTGTATTTGCTGGTATTTGCTGGTATTTGTTGGTATTTGTTGGTATTTGTTGGTATTTGCTGGTATTTGTTGGTATTTGTTGGTATTTGCTGGTATTTGCTGGTATTTGTTGGTATTTGTTGGTATTTGTTGGTATTTGCTGGTATTTGTTGGTATTTGTTGCTATTTGTTTGTATTTGCTGGTATTTGCTGGTATTTGTTGGTATTTGTTGGTATTTGCTGGTATTTGTTGGTATTTGTTGGTATTTGTTTGTATTTGCTGGTATTTGCTGGTATTTGTTGGTATTTGTTGGTATTTGCTGGTATTTGTTGGTATTTGTTTGTTTTTGCTGGTATTTGCTGGTATTTGTTTGTATTTGCTGGTATTTGCTGGTATTTGTTGGTATTTGTTGGTATTTGCTGGTATTTGTTGGTATTTGTTGGTATTTGTTTGTATTTGCTGGTATTTGCTGGTATTTGTTGGTATTTGCTGGTATTTGTTGGTATTTGTTGGTATTTGCTGGTATTTGCTGGTATTTGTTGGTATTTGTTGGTATTTGTTTGTATTTGCTGGTATTTGCTGGTATTTGTTGGTATTTGTTGGTATTTGTTGGTATTTGTTTGTATTTGCTGGTATTTGCTGGTATTTGTTGGTATTTGTTGGTATTTGCTGGTATTTGTTGGTATTTGTTTGTATTTGCTGGTATTTGCTGGTATTTGTTTGTATTTGTTGGTATTTGTTGGTATTTGTTGGTATTTGTAGCCTTTCCTCTCCGAACCAGCAGAGGGCGCTAATGACTGTGAAGCCACGTTTGTTTTAAAACACTTCCGCTAAAACGTGACGTACCGTTCTCAAGATGGCGTCGCGGTACTACACGGAGATGCAGGAGAGCTTCAGGAACAACAACAAGAGCCGAGAGTTCCCGGCTCACACGGCTAAAGTGCACTCGGTCGCGTGGAGCTGTGACGGAAGGAGGCTCGCGTCCGGCTCGTTCGATAAGACCGCGAGCGTGTTCGTCCTGGAGAAGGACCGGCTGGTGAGTGGAGGCTGCGCGCGGCGCTCTGCTAGCATGCTAACATTAGCATCGTCTCTAGTGAATGAACTGCGTGTCTAATAACTTTCTCAATAATTCCAGACAATGATTGATGTATATGTGTGCAGGGCGTCACTGACTCCTCCCACACTGACAACCTGACATATAATAGTATTTAGTATTTAGCTTAGTTGACATCTTATTTTGAAAACCGGATGTTGTATCACGTTAATCAATCTTTAAACAATCAGTTATTCAATTATTTTTACAGTTAAATCCTAATATTCTGATTTTATTTCCATTTTAATTACATTATACTTGATATGTGAAGATCGTACAGTATTGAACCATCATTAAATATTCTAATTCAACTTATTTATTCCTCACAGATGCATTTTATTTTTTAAAGACATTTTTAACATTTCTTTAGTTTGTGTTTTCTTAAAACACAATGAACTGAAACTGAAACTAAAGAAAATACAATACAATAAAAAAAGACAAACATTCCTGACGTGAGCGTCTTCATCTCCAGGTGAAGGAGAACAACTACCGAGGCCACAGCGACAGCGTGGACCAGCTCTGCTGGCATCCAACCAACCCGGACCTCTTCGTCACGGCGTCCGGAGACAAGACCATCCGCATATGGGACGTCCGGACCACCAAGTGCATCGCCACCGTCAACACCAAAGGTGGGTCCTCAGTTCATTGGAGCAGGGTTTGATCCTCAGGAAGAACATGGTGAGAACGTCTTCATGTCTTCTGTTCTAGGAGAGAACATAGTGAGAACGTCTTCATGTCTTCTCTTCTAGGAGAGAACATCTTCATGTCTTCTCTTCTAGGAGAGAACATAGTGAGAACGTCTTCATGTCTTCTCTTCTAGGAGAGAACATAGTGAGAACGTCTTCATTTCTTCTCTTCTAGGAGAGAACATAGTGAGAACGTCTTCATGTCTTCTCTTCTAGGAGAGAACATCTTCATTTCTTCTCTTCTAGGAGAGAACATAGTGAGAACATCTTCATTTCTTCTCTTCTAGGAGAGAACATAGTGAGAACGTCTTCATGTCTTCTCTTCTAGGAGAGAACATAGTGAGAACGTCTTCATGTCTTCTCTTCTAGGAGAGAACATAGTGAGAACGTCTTCATGTCTTCTCTTCTAGGAGAGAACATAGTGAGAACGTCTTCATGTCTTCTCTTCTAGGAGAGAACATAGTGAGAACGTCTTCATGTCTTCTCTTCTAGGAGAGAACATAGTGAGAACATCTTCATGTCTTCTCTTCTAGGAGAGAACATCTTCATGTCTTCTCTTCTAGGAGAGAACATAGTGAGAACATCTTCATGTCTTCTCTTCTAGGAGAGAACATAGTGAGAACGTCTTCATGTCTTCTCTTCTAGGAGAGAACATAGTGAGAACATCTTCATTTCTTCTCTTCTAGGAGAGAACATAGTGAGAACGTCTTCATGTCTTCTCTTCTAGGAGAGAACATAGTGAGAACGTCTTCATGTCTTCTCTTCTAGGAGAGAACATAGTGAGAACGTCTTCATGTCTTCTCTTCTAGGAGAGAACATAGTGAGAACGTCTTCATGTCTTCTCTTCTAGGAGAGAACATAGTGAGAACGTCTTCATGTCTTCTCTTCTAGGAGAGAACATCTTCATGTCTTCTCTTCTAGGAGAGAACATCTTCATGTCTTCTCTTCTAGGAGAGAACATAGTGAGAACATCTTCATGTCTTCTCTTCTAGGAGAGAACATCTTCATGTCTTCTCTTCTAGGAGAGAACATAGTGAGAACATCTTCATGTCTTCTCTTCTAGGAGAGAACATCTTCATGTCTTCTCTTCTAGGAGAGAACATAGTGAGAACATCTTCATGTCTTCTCTTCTAGGAGAGAACATAGTGAGAACATCTTCATGTCTTCTCTTCTAGGAGAGAACATCTTCATGTCTTCTCTTCTAGGAGAGAACATAGTGAGAACATCTTCATGTCTTCTGTTCTAGGAGAGAACATCAACATCTGCTGGAGCCCTGACGGTCATACCATTGCTGTGGGTAATAAGGACGACGTGGTGACGTTCATCGATGCTAAGACGCACCGATCTAGAGCGGAGGAGCAGTTCAAGTTCGAGGTGAACGAGATCTCATGGAACAATGACAACGACATGTTCTTCCTCACCAACGGCAACGGCTGCATCAACGTCCTGAGGTAGGACTCTCTTCTTCTACATGTTTATATCCTGAGGTAGGACTCTCTTCTTCTACATGTTTATATCCTGAGGTAGGACTCTCTTCTTCTACGTGTTTATATCCTGAGGTAGGACTCTCTTCTTCTACGTGTTTATATCCTGAGGTAGGACTCTCTTCTTCTACGTGTTTATATCCTGAGGTAGGACTCTCTTCTTCTACGTGTTTATATCCTGAGGTAGGACTCTCTTCTTCTACGTGTTTATATCCTGAGGTAGGACTCTCTTCTTCTACGTGTTTATATCCTGAGGTGCTCTTTATTAAAGAGAGTTTAAACTGACGTTAGAGAGAGAGGGAGGGAGATTAAACATCTTTGAATACATTTGCCACCAGGATCACAGCGACAGACTTCATTTAAATAAACTTCTCATCATGAGGTCGTTTTCTGTGTAGTGTGAAGATTTTATTTTGAAACAGGAAGTCGTCAGTCGCCTCTGTTTTATTTCTGACTCGTCTCTACAAACCAAAAACGGGTAAATGGAGCTTCTTCTTCTAGGGTTCTTTGGTTAATCACCTGTCAGCTGACTCTGTAGTTCACCTGTACGAGGCTCTCATTCACCTGGTGTCCACTTCCTGTTAGCAGACTGTAGTGATGGCCGATGTCTGCTCTGGTTTAGTTAGTAGGGGTGGGAAATCACCAGAGGTCCCGCGATGCGATATTATCACGATACTGCGATATCACGATAGTATCGCGATGCTGCGATATTATCACGATGATGCGATATCACGATAGTATCATGATGCTGCGATATTTTCACAATGATGCGATATTATCACGATGCTGCGATATTATCACGATATTATCACGATGATGTGATATCACGATAGTATCACGATGCTGCGATATTTTCACAATGATGCGATATTATCACGATGCTGCGCTATTATCACGATGCTGCGATATTATCGCGATACTGCGATATGCTGAGTATTGCGATAACATATATTGCGATTTATTACTTTTTTCAACCGCAAATGATGTCCCTAAAGGAAAACGGTGTCAACGTGTTTTATCTAATACGTTTTCAGTCTGTTCGTCTCACTTCAATCATTGTTATTGCAGCGTGATGTGATTGTGAAGCAGACAGACTGACCAACTCTCATAAAAACCTTCATAAACGTTGCACCTGACAGACTGAACTGTCTGTCAGGTGTATTACAGTCACATCTTCACTGAATGCAGACGTGTGTATAACATGTGTAAGTACGATGTAAGAGTTATATAACTGGTATAACTTGTGCTGCGTGGACGTGGAGGCAGAGAGACAGTCAGCGCTGCTCTCTCCTCATGAGCTGCTGCTGTTGCAGGTTTAACCCGGTTGTGAGGTCAGATTGAGCGTGTGAGTGAAACACTTCACATGCAGGAATCCCGCTCACTGAACGGCAACGCCCACGTTAGCAGCGCTGTCGGTTACAACCACCAGGTTTCTGTCGGCCCGTTCTGGTGCTGCTTTCAGCAGCAGGTCTGTCGTGTTCTCCCCGGTGTGACTCAGTGTGCTGCTCTAGTTTGGAGAATGAGAGACTTCAGTCTCCAGTCCTCTGAGATGTTGTGCTGTTATAGTCACACAGGAATCCACTGAGCTTCATCAACGCATCACAAGTTAATGCAACTCTTCCTGCTGAACTCAGACTCCTCCTCTTTAAGCTGCACCTCTCGGTAGAGCTCGGGCACGGCTGCGTCGGTGAACAAACGCTGCGACGGCCTTCCTTGTTAAAAAAAATCCAAATCAGTCCAGACGTCTGATTCAAATGTGGACGGTGCATTTCTGATTTCTTTCTCCGATGTCTCATCTTTGTTTTGACCAATCACACTGACCCCTGACCTCTGCTGACCTCACCAGAAAACAACTCAGCGCCATCTAGTGGACTGAAAAAGAAATAGATTTTATTGTTCTAGTACCAAAAAGTTTACAGTTTATATAATAAAAGATCGAAGGCTTCCGTGTATTGATACAATATCGCCACTCAAAGTATCGTGATACGATGCTGTATGACCCCCCCCCCCCCCCCCCCCCCCCCCTACTAGCTACCCGGAGCTGAAGCCCATCCAGTCCATCAACGCTCACCCGTCAAACTGCATCTGCATCAAGTTCGACCCGACGGGGAAATACTTCGCCACAGGAAGCGCAGACGCTCTGGTGAGCCTGTGGAACGTGGAGGAGCTGGTGTGTGTGCGCTGCTTCTCCAGGTACGAGATCATTAATATCTGTCTCATTACTGTTATTAATACTATTTACACAATTATTAATAATGTGAATATTATTGTTGTTGTTATTAATTAGTATTGTCTTTATTATTAACATTGTTATTAATAATGTTGTCGTTGTTTCATTATTAATTTTATTCTTATTATTAATAATATCATCATAGTTGCATTGTATGACATCACCCCCAAAAAACAGCTGAACTAAATCCTCATTTCTCTAAAGTTATTAAATCTTCTTTCTTTAATTATTCTGTTTGTTTGCAGCGAGAACTGTTTTTAGGATTAAACGTCAATAAATATAGATTGAAAAATAAAAAATGTTGAATTTAGGAAATGATTCTTTACTGAATTTTCTTTAATTCATTTGGACTTTTGAATGATCTGAAGTAATCGGATCCACTGGATCTAATTCTACTAATATTAATACGTCTGATCAGCTTTAGCCACGTTTAGAAACGTGACTCCTCCCACTTCCTTTAACGACGACCCGTTGGCTGAGTCTCTCTCTTCTCATTGGTTGATGGGTTCCTGCTGACGCTGCAGGTTGGACTGGCCCGTCAGGACGCTGAGCTTCAGCCACGACGGGAAGATGTTGGCCTCGGCCTCCGAGGATCACTTCATCGACATCGCAGAGGTGGAGACGGGTCAGTGAGCGGTTTAACCCTTTAGAGGATTCACAGACGTCGTGTTTCATCAAACATCGTGTCCGTTATTCACGTTCACCTGTTCGTTCGGTCTTTATCGTCCGTTTCTCACGTTTTAAATGTGAAATCTCTCCGAGTCTCTTCTAAAGTTTGTTCCTGTTTTGCTTGAACGTGAATATGAACTGGAGAAGTTGAGATGTGAGGAGGATGTGAGTCTGGTGCTTGTGTTGCTGCAGGAGAGAAGCTGTGGGAGGTCCAGTGTGACTCTCCGACCTTCACCGTCGCCTGGCACCCCAAGAGGCCTCTGCTGGCCTACGCCTGCGACGACAAGGAGGGCAAGTACGACAACAACCGGGAGGCCGGAACCGTGAAGCTGTTCGGTCTCCCCAACGACTCCTGAGAGACGAGCAGAGCCGCCGGGGCCTCCAGCAGCACAATGTTACTGTAATATAGTGTTCTTTGATATTAAAATGAGTCTCTTTGTACATACGCGTTGACTCGTGATGTTTGTGGATGAGGATCGTTTCTATCTTTATGTTATCTGTGTGAGCAGCAAACATCCCATCATTCACTGTCTTCAGATGAAGCAGCTTTCTATTCTAGAGCTTTATCTCACATTGTTTACTTGTGTATTTATCTGATAGTCTGAGTTTGTAGTTCTTTAGATTTGTAAATTCAACGTGCGTCAGTAAGACATAAATATATGATTTTGTTCCTCCTGAGATTCTTAGTTTCCTACTTTACTTTCCTCTTCTGCTCTAATCTCTCCTCTCAAAAGGCTTTGAGTATCAAGACAAACATCAACAGATAAAACCTTAAAAGACAAACATCACGCTCTGTTCTTTTATGAGCACGTGAACGCACCACGCTCTGTTCTTTTATGAGCACGTGAACGCACCACGCTCTGTTCTTTTATGAGCACTTGAACGCACCACGCTCTGTTCTTTTATGAGCACTTGAACGCACCACGCTCTGTTCTTTTATGAGCACGTGAACGCACCACGCTCTGTTCTTTTATGAGCACGTGAACGCACCACGCTCTGTTCTTTTATGAGCACTTGAACGCACCACGCTCTGTTCTTTTATGAGCACTTGAACGCACCACGCTCTGTTCTTTTATGAGCACTTGAACGCACCACGCTCTGTTCTTTTATGAGCACTTGAACGCACCACGCTCTGTTCTTTTATGAGCACTTGAACGCACCACGCTCTGTTCTTTTATGAGCACGTGAACGCACCACGCTCTGTTCTTTTATGAGCACGTGAACGCACCACGCTCTGTTCTTTTATGAGCACTTGAACGCACCACGCTCTGTTCTTTTATGAGCACTTGAACGCACCACGCTCTGTTCTTTTATGAGCACGTGAACGCACCACACTCTGTTCTTTTATGAGCACGTGAACGCACCACGCTCTGTTCTTTTATGAGCACGTGAACGCACCACGCTCTGTTCTTTTATGAGCACGTGAACGCACCACACTCTGTTCTTTTATGAGCACTTGAACGCACCACGCTCTGTTCTTTTATGAGCACTTGAACGCACCACGGTCTGTTCTTTTATGAGCACGTGAACGCACCACGCTCTGTTCTTTTATGAGCACTTGAACGCACCACGCTCTGTTCTTTTATGAGCACGTGAACGCACCACGCTCTGTTCTTTTATGAGCACTTGAACGCACCACGGTCTGTTCTTTTATGAGCACGTGAACGCACCACGCTCTGTTCTTTTATGAGCACGTGAACGCACCACGCTCTGTTCTTTTATGAGCACGTGAACGCACCACGCTCTGTTCTTTTATGAGCACTTGAACGCACCACGCTCTGTTCTTTTATGAGCACTTGAACGCACCACGCTCTGTTCTTTTATGAGCACTTGAACGCACCACGCTCTGTTCTTGTCTTTTCTCTTTCCTCGTGTCAGATTGAGGAGTTCCTACTTTGACCTGAAGACTTCATGTTTCCTTTGATGATGTAGAGTTTAACAAGTTGTTCACTGTGATTGCTGCTCCTCCTCTTCCTCCTCTTCCTCCTGTTGTTCTGCTGGAAGGAGAACAGGAAGCTGCAGTGATTCATCTTTTCGTTTTCCGACCTGTTTCATACAGTGCGGCCTCTAACAGCGATGATGGATCGGAGAGCGGAGCGGCAGCGATGGCTCGATGACGAACTCGTCTCTGTGACTAATGGACTCTTCAGTTCTTCCTCTCAACTGAAGAAGAGGAGGAAGCAGAGAAACGATGAACACAGAAGCTGCTGTTAGTGAAACTGTATCTCAGATGAAACCAGAGTTTAAATCAGATGTTACAATTGTTTTAATCCTTTCCCTCTGTCTGTGAAGGGTTGCAGTTACTTTCTCCTTCCTGCTAGTGATCTACTACGTTACCCAGAATGCACTGTTCTGTAAACAGTGACACCTCTCATCTTTGCTGAATTATGAAGAACAGAGCTTTTTATTTAAAGTTTACTGTGGTGGGACGGAGAAGGAAGGTAGGAAGGTAGGAAGGAAAGGAAGGAAACAGAGAAGCAGCTAAAGAGGTCGATTGGGGAGAAATTAGTTAAAGAAGGAAATTAGAGAGGAATCCCTGACGAGATATTACATCTGAACATTAGGAGGAAGAGGAACGGAGCTAAAGAAGGAGATGGAGGAGGATGTCAGTGATGCCTTGTTATTTATTGGCATTTCAAAATAAAAGAACCAGTGGCGCTTTATAAAAGCTGAAGACAATAAAACGGTGAATGAACACACACATCAGCTTTATGTCAGTGTTTCTGTGGACTGAAGCTACTGAGGACAGCACACGGCTGGTTTCATCAGTGTTCCAGTGAACACACCGCGCGCTCTATCATTCTCATCGTTAGCGTCAAGAAGCACGTAGCACGCTACTTCCTAGCTCTTCAAAGTAAAAGCACTTCCTGTTTCATGCTCTTCACAATAAAAGTAAGTCAGGTCAATTAAGCTTCTCACATCTACAGCTTAACAACACAGTGTTACACAAGCAACATGAACTATATTAATTATGTTATGCAATCAAACAATTCACAACAACTAAGAGACGTGTATCTGAGTTTATGAGAGGACATCCTCTCTGTTCCACAAAGAGTCTGATGAGGAACTAAAGCGGTTGTTGAAACTAAAATGAAAAATGTATTTTATTGTCGAACAATTAAATGTGGAAGAGAAACTAAAACGTGTGAAATAACCTGTAGTTCACAGTTTGAATCATCTTTTAATACTATTTGAGGTTCATTATTGTAAATAGTTGTTTCAGGTCCAGAAGCAGCAACGACTAATATCTTTAATCTGAGACCTGAAGACCTGAAGACCTGAAGACCAGACTCACACAGACCAGAACCACATTCATGATGTCGTCTGTCAGGACGCAGACACTGTGGCTTTAATTCAATTACATCCTGGTGAAAAACATACTCTGTGTGTGTGTCTGTCTGTCTGTCTGTGTACCTCTGTTCTCTGTCCTGGCCCCACGATGGTGGAATGAACTCCCCACTGACGTCAGGACAGCAGAGTCGCTGCCCATCTTCCATCAGGCTGAAGACTCACCTCTTCATGAAGGTCTACCCTGAGCCTTCCTCTCAGCACTGGTTGTGTTCATGCTAGTGTGTTTCTGTACGTCTGCTCTGGTTTCTGCTCTGAGATGTTTAAAGGAGATGCACTCATGACTTCTGGTGACGAGTAGTTCTCTTGAATACTATGTTGAACACACTTACTGCAAGTCTCTTTGGATGAAAGCGTCTGCTGAATGACTGTAATGTAATGTAATGTATTATCGTTGGTGTATTGTCGGTGTGTTGTCGGTATATTGTCGGTGTGTTGTCGGTGTGTTATAGGTGTGTTGTCGGTATATTGTCGGTGTGTTGTCGGTATATTATAGGTGTATTGTCGGTGTGTTGTCGGTGTGTTATAGGTGTGTTATAGGTGTGTTGTCGGTATATTGTCGGTGTGTTATAGGTGTGTTGTCGGTATATTGTCGGTGTGTTGTCGGTATATTATAGGTGTATTGTCGGTGTGTTGTCGGTGTGTTGCCGGTGTGTTATAGGTGTGTTGTCGGTATATTGTCGGTGTGTTGTCGGTATATTATAGGTGTATTGTCGGTGTGTTGTCGGTGTGTTGTCGGTGTATTGTCGGTGTGTTGTCGGTGTGTTGTCGGTGTGTTATAGGTGTGTTGTTGGTATATTGTCGGTATATTATAGGTGTATTGTCGGTGTGTTGTCGGTGTGTTGTCGGTATATTGTCGGTGTGTTGTCGGTGTGTTATAGGTGTATTGTCGGTGTGTTGTCGGTATATTATAGGTGTATTGTCGGTGTGTTATAGGTGTGTTGTCGGTATATTATAGGTGTATTGTCGGTGTGTTGTCGGTGTATTGTCGGTGTGTTGTCGGTATATTATAGGTGTATTGTCGGTGTGTTGTCGGTGTGTTGTCGGTGTATTGTCGGTGTGTTGTCGGTGTGTTATAGGTGTGTTGTCGGTATATAGTCGGTGTGTTGTCGGTATATTATAGGTGTATTGTCGGTGTGTTGTCGGTGTATTGTCGGTGTGTTGTCGGTGTGTTATAGGTGTGTTGTTGGTATATTGTCGGTGTGTTGTCGGTATATTATAGGTGTATTGTCGGTGTGTTGTCGGTATATTGTCGGTGTTGTCGGTATGTTGTCGGTGTGTTGTCGGTGTGTTGTCGGTATATTGTCGGTGTGTTATAGGTGTATTGTCGGTGTGTTGTCGGTATATTATAGGTGTATTGTCGGTGTGTTATAGGTGTGTTGTCGGTATATTATAGGTGTATTGTCGGTGTGTTGTCGGTGTATTGTCGGTGTGTTGTCGGTATATTATAGGTGTATTGTCGGTGTGTTGTCGGTGTGTTGTCGGTGTATTGTCGGTGTGTTGTCGGTGTGTTATAGGTGTGTTGTTGGTATATTGTCGGTGTGTTGTCGGTATATTATAGGTGTATTGTCGGTGTGTTGTCGGTATGTTGTCGGTGTGTTGTCAGTGTGTTGTCGGTATATTGTCGGTATATTGTCGGTGTGTTGTCGGTATATTA
>NC_136537.1:26523573-26551073 GCF_910591455.1 Pholis gunnellus
GACCGTGGCTAAGTGGAGAGCAGGGCCATCCTTCAATCAGAAGATCGGCGGTTCGAGCTCTGGCTCCGCTAGTCGCATGTCAATGTGTCCTTGAGCAAGACACTTAACCCCAACATTGCTCCCGTAGCTGTTCTTACGGTGTATAGATAGATACTGAAATATAAGTCGCTTTGGATAAAAGCGTCTGCTAAATGACTGTAATGTGATGTAATAAACAATATAAACAGAGTACAAGTTCAGCGTCAGTAGTACATTCAGTATTGGTAATATTAGTAGTAGTAGTATTAGTAGTAGTACTGCAGCAGTAAAATCATCCTGCGTATCGGCGGCCTGTTTAAGGTATAGCAGGTAAAAAGTGCCACTGTTGCCGCGGTAACAACCCTGTTGCCGTGGATCAGCACGATAGTCCTGGAGAGGAGACGCAGGGAGGAGACGCAGGGAAGGAGACGCAGGGAGGGAGACGCAGGGAAGGAGACGCAGGGAAGGAGACGAAGGGAGGAGACGAAGGGAGGAGACGCAGGGAAGGAGACGCAGGGAGGAGACGCAGGGAAGGAGACGCAGGGAGGGAGACGCAGATCATTTACATCACCGGGTTGCACAAACAAATAAAATAAATAATAATAAACACACAGAACATGTATTTTAAACTCTCTGCAGTAATGTATGCAGTATTTTAAACTCTGCAGTAATGTATGCAGTATTTTAAACTCTCTGCAGTAATGTATGCAGTAAGAGCGATACTGAGCGTAACTTGATTATCAGTATCTTCTGGTTTTATGGTGAAATATTATAGATGTATTTCACTTAAACGTCAGTAGGATTCATCTTCTGGGAACCATGAATGTCATGTTAAACAGTGGGCCGATCCGTCAGATATAATATAGATACGGTGATCATTATCAATAACTACAGACAATGAATACTCAGGAAAACATCATAAACGTATTTGTTTCTCTGCTCTCTGAGTAGTTTTGTTCTCAGTATTTTTATTTCTCTCTCCGTCTCTCAGCTACATTCAGTCTCTGAGCGGTTGGCAGGCGTAGCAGAGCTCCCGCCCACACAGCACCGCCGCCCACCTTCCCAGCATGCCGCTGGCCTCTTACCACAGCCCTCTTCACCCTGACGGAGCTCTGTGTGAGAGCAGAAACACAACGTTTGCATTCACTGTTAGTCTGAACAGCTTCTACCACACTAACATTCTGATTACTAATGTCATTTATTTATCATCGTTTCTGTGGATTTAAGGATAAACACTTTGGTTGAGACATTCATGGTCCCCACAGGATGAATCACAAATATTTACGTTATCGACTTATCGTACGATATATATTGACATCATTTCAATCATTTTGTATCTGTTCATTGTACCAAATATAAAGATTACCAATAAAAAGTATTCATCATAACAGGCCTCATCACAACAACTACAATAATTTATCATTTAAAATTCTAAATAGCCGTTTTCCCTCCACATGACTTTATCTCTATGACTCTATATTAGACGACAGCAGCCATGATGTTGATGCATTAAGTCACTGTATCACTCTGCAATGCTACGCTACCCACAGCGGCGGGATACACGAGCAACGTTAAGTAGTTCCTCAAATCCTCATACTGATACTTGATATGTTAAGTTTAACATTTCAATCAGAGGTTCCTCAGTCTGACGTGTTGTGACCTCGATGCTGCTTCAGAACCTCAACATGACTAAAATCCCTCTAACACACATCTGACCCACTCAGACTAAAGACAAACCACGAGCTCTGTATTATGCAGCACTAGTTTCTCTGAGGACTTCATGTCCGCTACGAACAAGCTGCACAGCTTGTGATCACTAATTCAGTGTCTCGTCCTGCTTCTCCTCCAGTCGATGGACGTGGTTATCCAACGAGCTGTCCATCGTACTAACATCATGTTCAACTGACACTCAATGACACAACTGACACAATATGTTAAAAATGCAATATTCTCACTGGTGGAAACTGGTAGAAGATGTTGTAGATGTTTTGTGTCCTCAAGTGGTTTAACTTCCACAGAGTTCTGTGGTTACGCTCACTGCAGTGCTTTGACTTTTTCTGGATTTCGTTCTTCTGCTGGTTGTGTGATTTTAGACTCTGTTGTTTTCTCAGAATCCCTGATGATCACATGTGAAGATTCGGCCTGTTCTCATCCAGCGTTCATAGCTGTACCAACGGAAATCAATGCACTGTAATTCCTCTACATCCTACAAAATCAAATCCTATGTAATCCTCGTTATCGGGAAGTATAAAGAATGCAAATACCCACAAAAAGTGGGTGTGGATGGAGGTGGATTGGTCCAACAAAAACTGATCTTCCATTTAGGAGTAATTGAATAATTTACATATTGACAGATAATATATAAACATCTTAAAAGGCTTTTGAGGGCAATGTGATGCTCATTTGTGGAGCCCGTGGAGTGAGTCTTTAGACCGTGGGGAGAGTCTTTGGACCGAGGAGTGAGTCTTTAATCTGAGTGTCTTTAGTCCGTGGAGTGAGTCTTTAATCTGAGGAGTGTCTTTAGTCCGTGGAGTGAGTCTTTAATCTGAGGAGTGAGTCTTTAGTCCGTGGAGTGAGTCTTTAGTCCGTGGAGTGAGTCTTTAGTCCGTAGAGTGAGTCTTTAGACCGTAGAGTCAGTCTTTAGTCCGTAGAGTCAGTCTTTAGACCGTGGAGTCAGTCTTTAGACCGAGGAGTGAGTCTTTAGTCCGTAGAGTCAGTCTTTAGTCCGTGGAGTCAGTCTTTAGTCCGTGGAGTGAGTCTTTAGTCCGTAGAGTGATTCTTTAGACCGTAGAGTCAGTCTTTAGTCCGTGGAGTCAGTCTTTAGTCCGTGGAGTCAGTCTTTAGACCGTAGAGTGAGTCTTTAGACCGTAGAGTGAGTCTTTAGACCGTAGAGTCAGTCTTTAGTCCGTGGAGTCAGTCTTTAGTCCGTGGAGTGAGTCTTTAGTCCGTAGAGTGATTCTTTAGACCGTAGAGTCAGTCTTTAGTCCGTGGAGTCAGTCTTTAGTCCGTGGAGTCAGTCTTTAGACCGTAGAGTGAGTCTTTAGACCGTAGAGTCAGTCTTTAGACCGTAGAGTCAGTCTTTAGTCCGTGGAGTGAGTCTTTAGTCCGTAGAGTGATTCTTTAGACCGTAGAGTCAGTCTTTAGTCCGTGGAGTCAGTCTTTAGTCCGTGGAGTCAGTCTTTAGTCCGTGGAGTCAGTCTTTAGTCCGTAGAGTGAGTCTTTAGACCGTAGAGTCAGTCTTTAGTCCGTGGAGTCAGTCTTTAGTCCGTAGAGTCAGTCTTTAGACCGTAGAGTCAGTCTTTAGTCCGTAGAGTCAGTCTTTAGTCCGTGGAGTCAGTCTTTAGTCCGTGGAGTGAGTCTTTAGACCGTAGAGTCAGTCTTTAGTCCGTGGAGTCAGTCTTTAGACCGTAGAGTGAGTCTTTAGACCGTAGAGTGAGTCTTTAGACCGTAGAGTCAGTCTTTAGTCCGTGGAGTCAGTCTTTAGACCGTCGAGTGAGTCTTTAGACCGTAGAGTGAGTCTTTAGACCGTAGAGTCAGTCTTTAGTCCGTGGAGTCAGTCTTTAGACCGAGGAGTGAGTCTTTAGACCGTAGAGTCAGTCTTTAGTCCGTGGAGTGAGTCTTTAGTCCGTGGAGTGAGTCTTTAGTCCGTGGAGTGAGTCTTTAGTCCGTAGAGTGAGTCTTTAGTCCGTGGAGTGAGTCTTTAGTCCGTGGAGTCAGTCTTTAGTCCGTAGAGTCAGTCTTTAGACCGCAGAGTCAGTCTTTAGTCCGTAGAGTCAGTCTTTAGTCCGTGGAGTCAGTCTTTAGTCCGTGGAGTGAGTCTTTAGACCGTAGAGTCAGTCTTTAGTCCGTGGAGTCAGTCTTTAGACCGTAGAGTGAGTCTTTAGACCGTAGAGTGAGTCTTTAGACCGTAGAGTCAGTCTTTAGTCCGTGGAGTCAGTCTTTAGACCGTAGAGTGAGTCTTTAGACCGTAGAGTGAGTCTTTAGACCGTAGAGTCAGTCTTTAGTCCGTGGAGTCAGTCTTTAGACCGAGGAGTGAGTCTTTAGACCGTAGAGTCAGTCTTTAGTCCGTGGAGTCAGTCTTTAGACCGAGGAGTGAGTCTTTAGACCGAGGAGTGAGTCTTTAGACCGTAGAGTCAGTCTTTAGTCCGTGGAGTGAGTCTTTAGTCCGTGGAGTGAGTCTTTAGTCCGTGGAGTGAGTCTTTAGTCCGTAGAGTGAGTCTTTAGTCCGTGGAGTGAGTCTTTAGTCCGTGGAGTCAGTCTTTAGTCCGTAGAGTCAGTCTTTAGACCGTAGAGTCAGTCTTTAGACCGTAGAGTCAGTCTTTAGTCCGTGGAGTCAGTCTTTAGTCCGTGGAGTCAGTCTTTAGTCCGTAGAGTCAGTCTTTAGTCCGTGGAGTGAGTCTTTAGACCGTAGAGTCAGTCTTTAGACCGTGGAGTGAGTCTTTAGTCCGTGGAGTGAGTCTTTAGTCCGTAGAGTCAGTCTTTAGACCGTAGAGTCAGTCTTTAGACCGAGGAGTCAGTCTTTAGTCCGTGGAGTCAGTCTTTAGTCCGTGGAGTCAGTCTTTAGTCCGTAGAGTGAGTCTTTAGACCGTAGAGTCAGTCTTTAGTCCGTGGAGTCAGTCTTTAGTCCGTAGAGTCAGTCTTTAGACCGTAGAGTGAGTCTTTAGTCCGTGGAGTGAGTCTTTAGTCCGTGGAGTCAGTCTTTAGTCCGTAGAGTCAGTCTTTAGACCGTAGAGTCAGTCTTTAGACCGTAGAGTCAGTCTTTAGTCCGTGGAGTCAGTCTTTAGTCCGTGGAGTGAGTCTTTAGTCCGTAGAGTCAGTCTTTAGTCCGTAGAGTCAGTCTTTAGACCGTAGAGTCAGTCTTTAGTCCGTGGAGTCAGTCTTTAGTCCGTGGAGTGAGTCTTTAGTCCGTAGAGTCAGTCTTTAGTCCGTGGAGTGAGTCTTTAGACCGTAGAGTCAGTCTTTAGACCGTGGAGTGAGTCTTTAGTCCGTGGAGTGAGTCTTTAGTCCTTAGAGTGATTCTTTAGACCGTAGAGTCAGTCTTTAGTCCGTGGAGTCAGTCTTTAGTCCGTGGAGTCAGTCTTTAGTCCGTGGAGTCAGTCTTTAGTCCGTAGAGTGAGTCTTTAGACCGTAGAGTCAGTCTTTAGTCCGTGGAGTCAGTCTTTAGTCCGTAGAGTCAGTCTTTAGACCGTAGAGTCAGTCTTTAGTCCGTAGAGTCAGTCTTTAGTCCGTGGAGTCAGTCTTTAGTCCGTGGAGTGAGTCTTTAGACCGTAGAGTCAGTCTTTAGTCCGTGGAGTCAGTCTTTAGACCGTAGAGTGAGTCTTTAGACCGTAGAGTGAGTCTTTAGACCGTAGAGTCAGTCTTTAGTTCGTGGAGTCAGTCTTTAGACCGTAGAGTGAGTCTTTAGACCGTAGAGTGAGTCTTTAGACCGTAGAGTCAGTCTTTAGTCCGTGGAGTCAGTCTTTAGACCGAGGAGTGAGTCTTTAGACCGTAGAGTCAGTCTTTAGTCCGTGGAGTGAGTCTTTAGTCCGTGGAGTGAGTCTTTAGTCCGTGGAGTGAGTCTTTAGTCCGTAGAGTGAGTCTTTAGTCCGTGGAGTGAGTCTTTAGTCCGTGGAGTCAGTCTTTAGTCCGTAGAGTCAGTCTTTAGACCGCAGAGTCAGTCTTTAGTCCGTAGAGTCAGTCTTTAGTCCGTGGAGTCAGTCTTTAGTCCGTGGAGTGAGTCTTTAGACCGTAGAGTCAGTCTTTAGTCCGTGGAGTCAGTCTTTAGACCGTAGAGTGAGTCTTTAGACCGCAGAGTCAGTCTTTAGTCCGTAGAGTCAGTCTTTAGTCCGTGGAGTCAGTCTTTAGTCCGTGGAGTGAGTCTTTAGACCGTAGAGTCAGTCTTTAGTCCGTGGAGTCAGTCTTTAGACCGTAGAGTGAGTCTTTAGACCGTAGAGTGAGTCTTTAGACCGTAGAGTCAGTCTTTAGTCCGTGGAGTCAGTCTTTAGACCGAGGAGTGAGTCTTTAGACCGTAGAGTCAGTCTTTAGTCCGTGGAGTCAGTCTTTAGACCGAGGAGTGAGTCTTTAGACCGAGGAGTGAGTCTTTAGACCGTAGAGTCAGTCTTTAGTCCGTGGAGTGAGTCTTTAGTCCGTGGAGTGAGTCTTTAGTCCGTGGAGTGAGTCTTTAGTCCGTAGAGTGAGTCTTTAGTCCGTGGAGTGAGTCTTTAGTCCGTGGAGTCAGTCTTTAGTCCGTAGAGTCAGTCTTTAGACCGTAGAGTCAGTCTTTAGACCGTAGAGTCAGTCTTTAGTCCGTGGAGTCAGTCTTTAGTCCGTGGAGTGAGTCTTTAGTCCGTAGAGTCAGTCTTTAGTCCGTGGAGTGAGTCTTTAGACCGTAGAGTCAGTCTTTAGACCGTGGAGTGAGTCTTTAGTCCGTGGAGTGAGTCTTTAGTCCGTAGAGTCAGTCTTTAGACCGTAGAGTCAGTCTTTAGACCGAGGAGTGAGTCTTTAGTCCGTGGAGTGAGTCTTTAGTCCGTAGAGTCAGTCTTTAGTCCGTGGAGTCAGTCTTTAGACCGTAGAGTCAGTCTTTAGACCGTAGAGTCAGTCTTTAGTCCGTGGAGTGAGTCTTTAGTCCGTAGAGTCAGTCTTTAGACCGAGGAGTGAGTCTTTAGACCGTGGAGTGAGTCTTTAGTCCGTAGAGTCAGTCTTTAGACCGAGGAGTGAGTCTTTAGACCGTGGAGTGAGTCTAGTCCGTAGAGTCAGTCTTTAGACCGAGGAGTGAGTCTTTAGACCGAGGAGTGAGTCTTTAGACCGTGGAGTGAGTATTTAGACCAACTTTTCATCAGAGAAACAGATATTCAGACACGCAGTTGTTCAGTTTTGTACAGACAAGAGTTGTCATGTCTTTGAACGAAATGAACTGGACTACAGACCCCGAACGCCTCAAATAACTCCTCTCACTCCACAAATGTTTGAAACTTGTGAAATTGTGCTCCGGTGGCTAAAAAAATAAACCTTCTTGTTTCATATTAGACTCAACGTTCATGTTGCTCATTTCAGCCTGAAGCAGATTTGTGAGTCTTTGACAGAAGAAGATAGACGGAAGCTCACTTCTTCTTTCTGATGACCCATTTCACTTCCTTTACTTCTCTCCTTTCTTTCACTCTCTGTCTCCTTATCTCTTTTATGTCCTCAGTCCATCCCTTCCTTCCTCTGCTTCTCTCACACTCTTGTCACTTCCTCTCATCTCCTCACCTCTTCTCTCTGTTCTGTTGCTACACATTCTTCCACATCAACTCCTTCTTGTTTCCTCCACCACTTTATATTTGTTCTCTTCCTCTCCTATATAATCCCTCCTTCTATCTCTTTGCATTTAGCTCTAGACATTTTTTCCTCTTCTCTCTCTATCGTTGTTTCCTACCTCCCCCTCTTTCCGCTCTCCTCCTCTGTCCTCGTTTCTCTCTTTACATCCCCCCTCCCCTCGCCTCCTTTCCTTCTCTCTCGCTCTTTCTCCTCCTTCAGCCACCCAACTACAAGACAAATGGACGAACGCCTCGTTGGTGATATGTAGCCTGTTTCCTCCCCCCTCTCCATCCTCCACCGCCTGAGGGAGGAGAGGGTGACGTCTGCAGCTCCGTCTATAAGGATGGAGGGTGGAGGAGGGGGTGAGGTCTATAAGGATGGAGGGTGGAGGAGGGGGTGAGGTCTATAAGGATGGAGGGTGGAGGAGGGGGTGAGGTCTATAAGGATGGAGGGTGGAGGAGGGGGTGAGGTCTATAAGGATGGAGGGTGGAGGAGGGGGTGAGGTCTATAAGGATGGAGGATGTGAGATGGTTTCCATGCATTAGTGATGTTCAGTGACAACAGATTCTGTTCTGTCCCAGATAACAAATCTCTCCTTCAAACACCGATTCATTGGCTTCGACCTCATGAAATAACTAGTTTATACTACATGTACTACGACTGTATTAAAGTACTTTATACTACATGTACTACGACTGTATTAAAGTACTTTATACTACATGTACTACGACTGTATTAAAGTACTTTATACTACATGTACTACGACTGTATTTAAGTACTTTATACTACATGTACTACGACTGTATTTAAGTACTTTATACTACATGTACTACGACTGTATTTAAGTACTTTATACTACATGTACTACGACTGTATTTAAGTACTTTATACTACATGTACTACGACTGTATTTAAGTACTTTATACTACATGTCGGATGACATCAAACAACAGACCACAGCTCGTATTTAGTGGTCGTTCTGCGTTACAGATGGACGAATCTACGAATCTACAGACGTCACAAACAAACAGTTTATCTGGTTTATGGTTTATCTGGTTTATGGTTCATGGTTTATGGTTTATCTGGTTTATGGTTTACGTGAAACGTGGGACGAGGACTGACGGGAACAACAGAGCTGCTACACCACGACTGCAGAGGACGTTTTCAGCTCAGGTTCAAACTGAACCATCTTTTCATTAAATACATTTGAGAAGTTGAAACTTTGGGTCGTGGCTTGTTATTAAGGGGTGATGGTGGGTCCCGCAGCCAGACCAGTTGAGAACCACTGCTATAGTGTGTGTGTGTGTGTGTGTTGGATGTCATTTAAACAGAAATGAACCTCATTGTTTCATGAACATATTAATGATCTGCCACCACCAGAAGATCTCTGATCCTCTGGTGGTGGTGTTGTTGTTGTTGTTGTTGTTGTTGTTGTTGTTGTTGTTGTTGTGACATCATTTATTGATCAGATGTTTCCAGAATGTGATCCGTGTCTTTGGGGGACGAGAGTGTGAAGAGGATCACATCACCTCTCCTGGTGTTCAGTGTCTCTGTTGATGAGGTTCCCTTTGTTCATTCTGGTCTCATGTGGTCTCTGCTGGTCTTATGTGGTCTCTCTCAGGTCCAGAAGAGACTCGCTGAAGACAGAAGAGAGGGGAGACTGAGGCTACCTGCTCAGTCCTCTTTGGTTTTTGAGAAGAACTTCTGCACCAATCAGCAGCCAGCATGGACTTTGTGATGAAGCAAGCTTTGGGTGGTGAGTACTCCGATGTCCTGACGCTCTTGAACGTGTCATCATGAGGAACTCATTTCTCCTGAGATGGTTCAAAGACTTATTTACGGCTAGATGACGATATGTTGAGTGTTGATGGAGCTGCTAAAATGTTAGCTTAGCATAGCACAGATGAAACCAGACGCCATTCAGAAAACAATCGTTTTAAAAGTTGTTTACTTGTCGTCTTGTAGAGAAAAGTAACAAAACATTAATTCAGACTTTTTATAAATCGGTATCATTATGTAGTTATTTCTATCTTTTTTTAATCTGTTTATTGCAATAAAATCACAGCTAAATAGTTTATTTAGGGTTCATACAGCTGTAGTAAACCAGCTGATGAATTAGTCTCAAAACCCACCAGTGAAACCAAAATGAACATTTGTCCAATACTTGGATTTATGAATAAATATCTGCAAAACTAATTCAGCTTCATCAGCTGCAGTTTGTGTTTAGCGCTAATGCTGAGCTAGCAATTCAGATAGCATTTAGCTTAGCGCTCACAGAGCAGTTATATGTACATCGAGCGACATAGAAAAAGGCCCTCAGGGGTCAGAGGTCTCGTCTCATCAGCTCAGTGAGCAGCACAATGAGATTCATCGATTCCTTCGTGTTTCATTCACTTCACTTCTGAGTCCAAATTATATTCAGACTAATTCCTTCTGGGCCGTTCTATTCCTTCTCTATTTAGATTAGTTCACCTTGACCAGGTTCTGGATCGGGTCTTATTATCCTCTGAACGGTTTGGGATTGGTCTCTTTATTTAATCTCGATTTTGTATGTTCAAAAAGCCTTTATTTAAAGTTAAAGAGTTCAATATTGAGCCACTAGGGGGAGCTGCTCTTTTGTTCACGTATCAAGATAAAGACAAAACATTCACTCTGCAGTGACAACCATCAATAGCAACCGCCATTTAGAATCCATCTATTCAGATCAACAAATAAACTAAACACTACACACTATGTATACTAGTCAGTACACTACACACTATGTACACTACACACTATGTACACTACACACTATGTATACTAGTCAGTACACTACACACTATGTACACTACACACTATGTACACTACACACTATGTACACTAGTCAGTACACTACACACTATGTACACTAGTCAGTACACTACACACTATGTACACTAGTCAGTACACTACACACTATGTACACTAGTCAGTACACTACACACTATGTACACTACACACTATGTACACTACACACTATGTACACTAGTCAGTACACTACACACTATGTACACTAGTCAGTACACTACACACTATGTACACTAGTCAGTACACTACACACTATGTATACTAGACAGTACACTACACACTATGTACACTAGTCAGTACACTACACACTATGTACACTAGTCAGTACAATACACACTATGTACACTAGTCAGTACACTACACACTATGTATACTAGACAGTACACTACACACTATGTACACTAGTCAGTACACTACACACTATGTACACTAGTCAGTACAATACACACTATGTACACTAGTCAGTACACTACACACTATGTATACTAGTCAGTACACTACACACTATGTACACTAGTCAGTACACTACACACTATGTACACTAGTCAGTACACTACACACTATGTACACTACACACTATGTACACTAGTCAGTACACTACACACTATGTACACTACACACCATGTACACTAGTCAGTACACTACACACTATGTATACTAGTCAGTACACTACACACTATGTACACTAGTCAGTACACTACACACTATGTACACTAGTCAGTACACTACACACTATGTATACTAGTCAGTACACTACACACTATGTACACTAGTCAGTACACTACACACTATGTACACTAGTCAGTACACTACACACTATGTACACTAGTCAGTACACTACACACTATGTATACTAGTCAGTACACTACACACTATGTACACTAGTCAGTACACTACACACTATGTACACTAGTCAGTACACTACACACTATGTACACTACACACTATGTACACTAGTCAGTACACTACACACTATGTACACTACACACCATGTACACTAGTCAGTACACTACACACTATGTATACTAGTCAGGACACTACACACTATGTACACTAGTCAGTACACTACACACTATGTACACTAGTCAGTACAATACACACTATGTACACTAGTCAGTACACTACACACTATGTATACTAGTCAGTACACTACACACTATGTACACTAGTCAGTACACTACACACTATGTACACTAGTCAGTACAATACACACTATGTACACTAGTCAGTACACTACACACTATGTACACTAGTCAGTACACTACACACTATGTACACTACACACTATGTACACTAGTCAGTACACTACACACTATGTACACTACACACCATGTACACTAGTCAGTACACTACACACTATGTATACTAGTCAGTACACTACACACTATGTACACTAGTCAGTACACTACACACTATGTACACTAGTCAGTACACTACACACTATGTACACTAGTCAGTTCATGTCCCCCCCCCCCCCCGTGTCCATACTGAAGTAGTTGACCTCCCGTAGAGTTGCTGTCTAGTGTTGTGACCTTTTCTTCAGGAGACTGTATTTATTCCATCAACACAAACACACCCTGATGAGGTTTTCTCATCGGGGGGGGGGGGGGGGGGGGGGGGTCAGGTCACTAATCTAATCACCAGCCTGTAGTGTTTCTCGTTCGTGTAAATGAACACATTAATGTTTTTATCGATTTTGTGATATCATTTAAACCAGTAAATGTTGACGATCAGGTTTTAACATGTTGTAAATAAAACTAGACCAAAGACAAAATCATATTTAACAAGTCTCACAAACAGACGCGCACACACACACACACACACACACACACACACACACACACACACAAACACACAGACAGACATAATAAGCAAAGACAAATAGGCTTCATTTTTCATGACAAATGGCGCGTTGCCACGGCAACAGCGTTTAACAACAACTCACAATATTCACGATGAAGCGTCAATGTCTTACAAATTACCGTACCAAATTTGAGACTGATCTGGGCAACTTCCTCGTCGGAGTACATCAAAGTCATTTCCTTTTGCCAGTAGGTGATTTTAGACATCCTCAGGCCATGATTTTTATCAAGTATGGCAAGTTTGGGACAGATTTGAGCAAGTCCAGTGTCCCTAGGAGGAACTCCTTAAAGTATAGCGACTAGAAATCATGGGAAAATTCTAACAAAAATGAAAATGGTCAACTTCTTGTTTGTTTTAGAGCATGGTCCCAAGACACTTTTTTTTTAAGTCTTCATGTGATACATGTTCCTACCTAACATGTAGGAACATGTATCACATGTTCCTACATGTTTCTACATTTCATACATGTAGGTCAAACGTAGCGCTGGGGCTATATTTTGTGGAGTTACATCAGCTTGTTGTTTAATAGCGAATCACGTACAATGGCCGTCACGCCACGTCTACGCCATAACATCAAACGTAAAGCTTTGAGTAACTTTTAATTGCAAAGGTCTTTGGATTATACTGACCAAATTTGAAGTGGATCTGGAACAAGAGTAGCGAGAACCATCGCCTGTACAAATAAAGTGATTAGTTTTCATTACTGTATGGCTTCATATTAACTTCTACTGTTACTGTACAGCTGTTAGGATTGTGGACAATCTTCTATTTGCAATTAATATGCATTCAATCCAGTTCAATTATTTAAATGAAAATGATAATCTACTCTGGCTAAGGTAGCTTATCAAGAGTAAAATAATAGCTGTGATTTAACTGTACGTGGGACTGTTGGGACCGGAAGTACTCTGGCTGTGGTCATCACAGTGAACAGTGTCTGCAGTGATGAGAGGGCAGTGAGCCTTGTTGCTGTAGTTTATCTCCTTGGAGCAGAGGCTGCATTTAGCATACCCTGCCTCATCAATGTATTTAAAACACTGTGACAGCAGGAAGCTGTACTCACGTCTGTTTAGACCTCCACCTTTATCCAGGCCCAGCTCCACCTTTATCCAGGCCCAGCTCCACCTTTATCCAGGCCCAGCTCCACCTTTATCTTTGTTTTTATATGACTAAAACTTTTAAAGGTTAATAATAATAGAGCTGAAATACTGATTAATAACTGAATAATAAATTAGTTTATTGCTTAAAGTAACTGTTTTATCACTTAATTTTCTTCTCAGAGTTCACCAGAATGCTACATTTTAAAGCTCATATTTAAAATAAAATTCTCCAGGTATGTGTGAGCATATGGTGTTACAAAATGTTATTTCAATAAAAGTTCAACATGGACCATTTTGTTACCATTTTGTTGGGGCGGTGGGGCATGAACATTTTTCTTCCTCCAAAGTGGGGCGTGACAGAAAAAGTTTGAGAACCACTGCCTTAAAGTACAGCGACTAGAAATCATGGGAAAATTCACACAAAAATCAAAATGGCCGACTTCCCATTAATTTTAGAGCATGGTTCCCTAAGACTTTATTTTAAGTCACCATGTGATACATGTGCCTACCATATTTCATATATGTATGTCAAACGTAGCGCTGGGGCTGCATTTTTGAAAATTTGTAGGGGGCGCTATCGAGGCAATTTGAAAGGGTCAAGCCAAAAAGCCATATGAAATATTTATTTCCATCACCTATGACACTTGTGCAAAGTTCCAAGGCTTGTTGAGCATCCTAACTCACAGAAAAATAAGCTTCATTTTTCATGGTGAATGACGCGTTGCCACGGCAATGGGTGCCACATAAAATGAAGGTCGTTCAATGTCAGTAGACCATTCTAGTAACTTTTCATCATTAATATCTTTAGATCATCCTAACCAAATTTGAAGTCGATCGCATTCATTCTGTGGGAGGAGTTCGTTAAAGTACGTCTGAAAACGATGAAAATTGACAAAAAAGCCAAAAAATGGCTTAACTACTGTATCGCTCCCTAGTGGTTGAATGGAATGAAAATTGTAGGGTACGTAACAATATACAATGTGCACATATGAGACAAATTTCGCGATTATAGGTTAAATGGTTTTGAAGTTATGAGTATTGAAAAACAAAGCCACGCCTTATGAAGTTCATTGGTCCATATCTTCTAAACGTAATGAGATATCAAACATCTTTTGTTAATATTTTATTATATAGATCCAATACTGATCCACAGCAAATTTAGTAGCAATCGGACTCAGCGTGTAGGAGGAGGTTGCAAAAATGGGTTTTTCACAAACTTCAAAATGGCGGAAAATGTTGGTAGGCGGAGCTTAGGGGTCCAGGAGGCTTTTTTGTAGACCTCATTTGGTAGCATGCCTGTGTAAAATGTCAAGTTAATTGGACATACGGGATGAGGTGGCTAAATTCTAGGGGGCGCTAGCGAGCAATTTGTTCATGTTCGAGTGTGGGACCCATAAAATATAACATTTTTCAGCAGTCCTGATATGCATGACGACTTTGGTGAGTTTTCGGATATGATAAAGCCCCCAAAAATGCGATTAATTCGAGAGAATAATAATAATTCCTACAGTTTCAATAGGGACCTCGCGGCCCGACATTTTCGGTGCTCGGGCCCTGATAAATTTATAGTATATAAATATATAGTATAATACATATTGAAACTAAGATACGATATAACTGGACTGAATTTTCGTTATTTAATCACTAACCGTGTTGACTTTTATTTTGAAGTATCTACCACCACCATCATCATCATCATCATCGTCTTTCATCCATGGAGGAACAGCGCCCTCTTCCTGTCACATGACAGGAAATGATCCAGCAGATTTGCCTCCAAATAGAAATCCATGATGTTGATCTGTGACGTATACTTCCACCGTTGGACCGTGAGGTCTACCGTACTTATCAGGTGTTTATCTAAATATCAGTTATTGATTGATATTGTTGTTGTTATTGATCTCTGTCCAGGAGCCACCAAAGACATGGGCAAGATGCTGGGGGGAGAGGAGGAGAAGGACCCCGATGCATCCAAGAAGGAGGAGGAGCGGCAGGAGGCGCTGAGGCAGCAGGAGGAGGAGAGGAAGAGCAAGCACTCCCGCATGGAGGCCGAGAGGGAGAAAGTACGGCAGACCATCAGGGACAAGGTTTGACTAACGTCTCCTCTTCGTCTCCTCATTGTCCCCTTCATGTCCTCTCTCCTCATTGTCCCCTTCATGTCCTCTCTCCTCATTGTCCCCTTCATGTCCTCCCTCCTCATTGTCCCCTTCATACCACCTCTCCTCATTGTCCCCTTCATGTCCTCTCTCCTCATTGTCCCCTTCATACCACCTCTCCTCATTGTCTCCTTCATGTCCCCTCTCCTCATTGCCCCCCTCATGTCCTCTCTCCTCATTGTCCCCTTCATGTCCTCTCTCCTCATTGTCCCCTTCATGTCCTCTCTCCTCATTGTCCCCTTCATACCACCTCTCCTAATTGTCCCCTTCATGTCCTCTCTCCTCATTGACCCCTTCATGTCCTCTCTCCTCATTGTCCCCTTCATACCACCTCTCCTCATTGTCTCCTTCATGTCCTCTCTCCTCATTGTCCCCTTCATGTCCTCTCTCCTCATTGTCCCCTTCATACCACCTCTCCTAATTGTCCCCTTCATGTCCTCTCTCCTCATTGACCCCTTCATGTCCTCTCTCCTCATTGTCCCCTTCATACCACCTCTCCTCATTGTCCCCTTCATGTCCTCTCTCCTCATTGTCCCCTTCATACCACCTCTCCTAATTGTCCCCTTCATGTCCTCTCTCCTCATTGTCCCCTTCATGTCCTCTCTCCTCATTGTCCCCTTCATACCACCTCTCCTCATTGTCTCCTTCATGTCCTCTCTCCTCATTGTCCCCTTCATGTCCTCTCTCCTCATTGTCTCCTTCATGTCCTCTCTCCTCATTGTCTCCTTCATGTCCTCTCTCCTCATTGTCTCCTTCATGTCCTCTCTCCTCATTGTCTCCTTCATGTCCTCTCTCCTCATTGTCTCCTTCATGTCCTCTCTCCTCATTGTCTCCTTCATGTCCTCTCTCCTCATTGTCTCCTTCATGTCCTCTCTCCTCATTGTCTCCTTCATGTCCTCTCTCCTCATTGTCCCCTTCATGTCCTCTCTCCTCATTGTCTCCTTCATGTCCTCTCTCCTCATTGTCTCCTTCATGTCCTCTCTCCTCATTGTCTCCTTCATGTCCTCTCTCCTCATTGTCTCCTTCATGTCCTCTCTCCTCATTGTCTCCTTCATGTCCTCTCTCCTCATTGTCTCCTTCATGTCCTCTCTCCTCATTGTCTCCTTCATGTCCTCTCTCCTCATTGTCTCCTTCATGTCCTCTCTCCTCATTGTCCCCTTCATGTCCTCTCTCCTCATTGTCCCCTTCATGTCCCCTCTCCTCATTGCCCCCCTCATGTCCTCTCTCCTCATTGTCTCCTTCATGTCCTCTCTCCTCATTGTCCCACTGTCCTCCTGTCCCTGCAGTACGGGCTGAAGAAGAAGGAGGAGAAGGAGGCGGAGGAGAAGGCGGCCATGGAGCAGGCCTGTGAGGGCTCTCTGACGCGTCCTAAGAAGGCGATTCCTCGAGGCTGCGGAGACGGCGAGGACGAGGACGAGGAGAGCATCCTGGACACCGTCCTCAAGTTTCTGCCCGGACCTCTACAGGACATGTTCAAGAAGTAAACCGTGACAGAGACGAAGGGGGTCTGGCTTTGGGTGTTTGTAAGGAGGCGGAGCTTGAGAGTAGATTGGGGGGGCGGGGCTTCTCACTGCCTTTCTACAAAACCTTTACGTTCTTCTTTTCTACTCGACGACTGCGTCTCTCTTCTTTTTATTTGACTCTGAGGACATTTCTTACAGTTTAATACGTCTTCTATCCTTTTTTCCTTTTTTCACACCTAGTGAGGTCAGACGTTCTGATTGGTTTGGTTCTGACAGGTTTGGTTCTGACAGGTTCATCACCTGTTGCCAGGCAAAGGGGACCAATGGCGAGCAGTAATCCTGCAGATGGAGCATGTTGTGTGTTTTCTACTTTTTATGAACCTTCTGGTCTTTATATTCAAATTTAAATGAATCAGCGTTTTGAGTTCTGGGACATGTGCCTTCATACATCGTCCTCCAGCCAGAGGACACGTCAATGAGGGACATTGGGTTGTTCATCTGCATGAAGACACAACATGGGACACTTTTACCACACCATGTCTCTGTAAACTTGGCTCGTTGTCACATTTAGAACACATTTAAAAACAGACCTCCGTGTTACCTTCAGGGCCTCGAGCTTCACAGGAACTTTAGGTTTCATTCTAGATTGACTCGAGCTCGTTAGACGTGTCGAGGACTTTGGATATTCTCTAAAAGATTTTTTATCAGATCAAGATTTCATCCATTCGAGCAAACAAAGTCTTTTGAATCCCATTTAAAAAAAGTAAATCACTGTTTCTTTGTCCAGGAATCAGGTCGATGACAATCAGAGCATGGACCGCTGGAGGAGGCGGGACTTCCTGTCACACCCTCTCTGATTGGTTAAAAGAGGGTTTAACTAAGTGTCTCTTAACTTAAACTATTTACTCACATTTTCTTTTCCACATGAATGCAAACGTCAGGCTTTCTTCTCGACTTCCTGACTTTCACTCACATTCCAGCTTCGTCCTCTTAACGCTTCAGTTTTCCCTCGATGGACGCTCATCACCATGGAGACCAAAGAAATACTGGTGACATCTTCACCTTTTTGTTTTTGTTGTGTTGAGGCTGCAGCAGAAACACGTGTGCATGAATCCCACAGACCACAAACTAAAAATGATCTTTGTTTCCCTCAAAGTAGACGATGAGCTCACGGAGGAGCTCAGTCGATCTGAACGTCGTCCTGATTCCTCACGAACGCGTGTTTCCACCAGTTTGTAACTTTAAGGATTAATAAGATGAATCATAAATAGAAACATCTTCCTTTGTTTCCTTAGACAAAGCCATATTATTTAGATCGCAATAATTACTTTAAAATTATTTTTAAAAAAGAAATATTCCACTGAAAGGTTTTACCGTCTCGTGTTTGTTTTATGTAAAAAGTAAAATTAGAAACAAAGATATTTGCATATCTGTTTGTAAATCCTCACCACACTTGTATCTTTAAACGTGTATACGAGTGTATACGCAAAGAGATGTGTGTAGAAAAACTGTCTGTGTACTACATGTGTGTACTACATGTGTACTGGTACTGTGTGTGTGTTTCTATGTGTTGTTGACTCATATTGTCCTCCTTTATATTCGTATAACTATTAATGTGCACAGGCAGAGAAACCATACTGAACACATTCCTTTAATGTCGAGCAAACGTTTGAGACGAGACGAAGAACACGAGACGGTTTCCTGTTTCTGCGTCTCCCGGCAACAGAACCATGTGACGCTGGCTCCAGAGAGACTTTAGTGGAAACACCGGATCTCTGTACTACAAGTTAGTAGTAGTAGAAGTAGTAGTACTGCGTTCACACAATGTGACAACATACTGAAAGAGTTATGTTGCTTTGTGTCAAATCTTTGGATTTCAAACTGATGTTGGTTTTTAAAAGTCACAGTTTGATATAAAACATGTCGGTGGTTTCATAACCCTAAACCTAAACCTAACCCTAACCCTAAACCTAAACCTAAACCTAACCCTAACCCTAAACCTAACCCTAACCCTAACCCTAAACCTAAACCTAACCCTAACCCTAAACCTAACCCTAACCCTAACCCTAACCCTAAACCTAAACCTAAACCTAACCCTAACCCTAACCCTGAACCTGAACCTAACCCTAACCCTAAACCTAACCCTAACCCTAACCCTAACCCTGAACCTGAACCTAACCCTAACCCTAACCCTAAACCTGAACCTAACCCTAAACCTAAACCTAACCCTAAACCTAACCCTAACCCTAAACCTAACCCTAACCCTAAACCTAACCCTAAACCTGAACCTGAACCTAACCCTAAACCTGAACCTAAACCTAACCCTAAACCTAAACCTAAACCTAACCCTAACCCTAACCCTAAACCTAACCCTAAACCTGAACCTGAACCTAACCCTAAACCTGAACCTAAACCTAACCCTAAACCTAAACCTAACCCTAAACCTAACCCTAACCCTAAACCTAACCCTAAACCTAAACCTAAACCTGAACCCGTATACAGATGAATTCAAAATCATCAATATTCAACCCAGTCTCCTAAACGTGACGTTCACGTACAAGTCAACCGTTCTCAACGTTTGAGGGAAACCTTCTGTCTCCTGGACTACGGACGTGGTTTTAAACAATTTCAAACACAAACTTAATGTTGTCAAATGAAACTAAACTAAACTAAACTTCAATTAAACTAAAACTAAACTAAACTAAACTTCAATTAAACTAAAACTAAACTAAACTAAACTAAAGTTAAACTAAAGTTAAACTAAACTAAACTAAAGGACCTTCATCAGTGTTTGTCATTACATGTTTGTTACTTTATTAAAGTTCTGGATGAAATCAGAAGAACCTGAATGTTGACGTTTGCTTTCAAGTTGGGCGTCGGCGTTACGTTTCCCTTTAAACGTTATTCATAATGCATTTTAATGTTATTTCAATATTAAACATAATCTAAAACATCAAATCTGAGACGAAGACTTCGACACTGAAACTTTAACGTTTGATTTCTTTAGAGGCGGAGCTCTACGAACGTTGTTTGATGCTTATTTTTCTCTCTGCAGAGACAGAAATCACGGGTTGCAGTTGCTTCGCTGATGTTGAAGGTTTAGTGCAGTTTGAGGAGAATCACATTGATTCATGTTATTCATCACATGAACACAGTCTCACTTCCATCAGCTTCGTTCTTGCCTCGGATAGTAAAGAGTTAACATGAAGCCATTCATCATCTGTGTGTAGAACTCCAGGCCTCACGTCATGTGACCTGCCTTTAAAAAAAGGGCTATTAGCATAATTAATTAGCATAAGTCAGCTGTGTGTGAGCTGGTTTCAGTTCCTTCTGCTGTCGTGAGTGTTTCAGACTGTCTGCAGAGTGACGTGTTGTGGCTTTGATCCTTAGTTTGATAGACGACGGTGGAATACGTGAACATCTTCCAAACACTGACGTAGACGAGACTGAACGACAGCGTAGACGTTAAAACACATTAAACACATACCTGAGTTTCAAACGGTCAATATTGATGGAGAGACAAGATAAAGAGATAAAACACTGGATCATCAAAGCATCTTCTGTTGTCAGGAGCCACAAACATTGAGAGAACCCCCCCCCCCCCCCCCCCCCCCCCTTAAGTCTGGTGAGGTTTCTCATGTCTTACATCAACACAGTAATGTATTCTGGCAGCGTGCAGCACATGTTTACGTCTGAAATATAACTTTATGAAATGCAAAGAGACGCTTGAAGACGGAGAATGAAAAACTTTAGTTCTTTAAACTTTCTCGTCGGCCGGACTGTTGAACACTGTAATGATGTCATAACCTTTGTCTGTTCCACGTGTACTCTTGTTGGATCTTCTTAGAACTGCCCTGCTCGTTCCTGCCAGTAACTCTAGTTTACGGAGTGGAAGACGAGGTCTCGTCCTCACGTTTACGTCCCTTTAGTGGACGACGAGGTCTCGTTAGCACAAACTGTGAAGACAGACTCTTTAAATACATTCCAGTCTTTTTGGCGTTTGCACTAGAATACGTTGAAATGTTAAAAACAGTTCCTACTGCCAACCTACTGTGGCTTTTTCTACTGAACGGTGAAGTTGAACGGTACCGGCTGAGGTTCCATCCCCGGCAGCATTCCCTTTAGTTCGGCCATTTGTGCCAAACCAATGCGATTGGCGATATTCACACGTTTGCAGACGATGTGACGTTGTTCACTGGAGTGACGAGTAAACCAGGAAAAGGATTAAAGAGGGATTAAGAACTGAAAAAATGAAATGGATTTTTCTTAAAGTTCCTACATTTGAGTCTTTCTTTTATACTTCAGGGTGAAATCATTTCAGGGTGCCGAGGTTCAGAATGTAGAAATGAGTTCTTTGTGCTATTTGTTCCTTAACTGCATGTCGTGTACTCTGTGGAGCCCGATCACTGTAAAACGCTCATCAATGGAATTTAATCTTCTTTTTTTGGAAATGAAATGCATAGCACTAATAAAACAGGTTTATAAAAAGCTACCTGTCTTTTTATTCTGTGGTATTTTTTCCAAATCATTTTTAACATTATATACTTCGTACATCTCTAAAGACATAAAGTACGTTTAAACAATTTAACAGCAATCTATTTGTTGGTTTTTGATTCTTTTTGTTAATGAATTGAGATCTTGTGGAGGTTTTAGACTATTTTTATTTCTCATCGTTCGGTCTGAAGATTTAAAGTTGAAAAAAACAAACTCAGTTTGCTGAAAAATATCAAACATTTTAATGATTGATGATGAAATGAATTGTGTTCAACAATCGATGGACTCACATCAGCTCTGATCAATAATGTGTAATAAGCAGCGACGTCGTGGAGCGTCTTCATCACATGAAACATGAAGCATGTTGGGATGCTGCTGCAGCAACGTTCCTCTTTCTACCAACACAAACCAGAACACAACATTCTACCAACGTGTGTTAAACTGTGGAACGTTCCTTTAATATGAAGAACCAACATTTAGATGTTCTACAGGAACTCTTCTTCATCTTCATCTCCTCTGATGAAAGTCAACCAGCTGAGAGGTTTGAAGGTTAATTTACTGAGAGAAAAGTCAAAGTCTACAAGACCAGAACCTGAACACAAGACGCCCTCTGTGGAACCAGGTGCAGGTGTACCCGAGGTCCGATGTGGTCTACAGCCGGTTCAGGTTTATCTACAGGTGTAGCAGGTGGTCCGATGCGGTCTACAGCGCCCCCTGTGCCACCCTCCTGAACAGCTGGCGTCTCTGCTGGGCCGTCATGGCGTCGCAGCTCTGAAGCAGGTTGGAGATGACGAGCGTCTGCTGAACGCTGGAGGACTTCACCCACAGACGACCGTTCATCCCGACCACCAGCTCACAGGGGAACAGCTGCTGCAGGTCAGCAAGGACCTCACTGTGGGGGGTCAGCAGTCTGGGGGGGAGTAGACCAGGTGAGACATGACCTCACTGTGGGGGGTCAGCAGTAGACCAGGTGATCCTGGAGTCTCAGGACAGCGTTTCTACACAAACATCTGAGGACGTTTACCTTCTGACGAGTCCCAGAGAGACCGTGAAGACCAGACCTCCTCCTCCAAACACTCCCATCCCATTGGCTCGTCCTGAACTGTCCACACACACCAGCTCCGGCTCCATGTCCTTATTGGCTATGAGGAACTGAGAGAACACCAGGTCGCCCACCTGTACAGGTAACACACAGGGGGGAGGAGTTAAACACGTAGGGAGGGAGGGGCTAACACCAGGTCGCCCACCTGTACAGGTAACACACAGGGGGGAGGAGTTAAACACGTTGGGAGGGAGGAGCTAACACCAGCTCACCCACCTGTACAGGTAACACACAGGGGGGAGGAGTTAAACACGTTGGGAGGGAGGAGCTAACACCAGCTCACCCACCTGTACAGGTAACAGGTGTGACCCCCCTCTGGGTCTCACCCGGACCTTTCGGAGGCGGGGTCAGGGTCTCACCTGGACGTTGGGTCGGTTCCTCTTGGTGGATCCCTCAAAAGCCAGGTAGGACAGAGACGCCTGCTCACTTCCTCCAAAGTCCACCTTGAAGACGTCTCCTGCTTTGACCGTCACGATGCCGATGACGGTCTCACCTTTAGCGGGGACATACTGAGGACACAGAGGGACAGACTCAGCTCCCATGATGCACTGCTCCAGTACCAGTGTCACACTTTACTACAGACTTCTATTGGGGAACGCTGAACTCCATTTAAATATACAACTATTTTAAATCGGACACATTTTATTTGACCGCACTGAACGTTCAGAGCAAACTTTAACAGCTCTCATTAATGGGTTTGGTCTCCTGAGAAGTTCGGCGTAGAACTGGTTCCTCGAGCAGAACGTCATTATTATTAAACAGAACTTTTCAGAACCGGTTCCCGCTGCTCGCTGCTGTGAAGCCGGCGGACGGAGTGACGTCATAACAGCGCGCCCGGTTCAAAAAGATGAACTTTAATGACCCAACGCGCAGCTTCTGAACAAATATCTTTGAGCCGAAATCACGACCGATCTGTAATGATTTAAATTCTGTCCAAACATCCGGTCACATGACGCGTTCACGTGTGCTGACGAGGAAAAACCTTAAATTGCGAGATTTCCAGACGGAGTCCCGGAAGTTGTAGACGCCCTGCTGCATGCAGACGACTCGCTCAACAGATCCTGAGCTTCATGCCGGTGTATGAACGGACTCTCTAAAGTCTCACCCTCCTCTGCTGCGAGTCCATCCAGAACATGTGGGGCTGTTTGTGTCGCAGGACGCCGCTTTTACACACCAGCAGCCGGTCTCCGCTCCGCCTCAGACCCGGTCCACACACCACCTTCTCCGGTCTAACGGGGCCCGTTAGAGAGATGCTGTCGTCGGCCTCAAAGGAGAACTCGTCTCCCGGTAACAGAACCTCCCCGGTTCTCTCTTTTAAAGTGGATAACATCGCGTCTCTTCACATGTGTTGCTGTTGCTGTCTGGCGGACTGATTTTAATGTGACACACCGGAAGCAGGAAGCTCAGCCTGCAGCGCCCTCTGCGGGACAGAAGGCGGGAAAACATGTTTCTAATCATTAAGACAATAATATCTTTACTTTACTAATTCAATTCAGAGCAAAGCAACATGTCGACTTCACAAATATCAGTTTACTAAAAGAGTAATGAAATAAATAGTTATTATAAAATACATATTTAAAATAAAGAAAAACATCTTTTTGTCTTTTCGTTTTTTCATATTTATTGTATTTATTGTCCTTCATTTTGAATGTTAAATAATAATAATTATAGTTATAATTATCATTTTTAATTTTGAAAATAAATATAGTAACGTAAAAGTCACGTTTTTATTATTGCAGCATATATAATTATATATTATTATATATATACATATTATAATTATCATTGTTATTATTATTATTATTATAATTATCATTGTTATTATTTAATATTACAACATATTAATAATATAATAATGTATTAATAACAATAGCAGAGGGCCAGCAGGGAGCAGCAGAGTCCTGGTCTCTGACCTCAATGCTGGATGAACTTCTTCTTCGTTAGTGTCTCAGTGTGTCAGCAGCAGCTGATCTAGAGCTGCTTCCTCTTCTTCTATTGTGGCCTCACAGTTCACATCCAGACCAGAACCTCAGTTCACATCCAGACCAGAACCACAGTTCACATCCAGACCAGGACCACAGGTCACATCCAGACCAGGACCTCAGTTCACATCCAGACCAGGACAACAGGTCACATCCAGACCAGGACCAGGACCACAGGTCACATCCAGACAAGAACCAGGACCACAGGTCACATCCAGACCAGGACCAGGACCACAGGTCACATCCAGACCAGAACCAGGACCACAGGTCATATCCAGACCAGGAACTCAGATTGTGTGTGTGTGTGTGTGTGTGAGCGGAACCTCCAGCAAACCAGTGGATCTGGACTCACTGAGAGAAATAAACTCTGTTCTAGATCAAACTTATAAAAATAAATCTATGAAAGTCAGCGATCACTTCAGTGACATCCCCAAATTCATCCAATCAGTCAACGTAGTTATGAAAGTGTCCGGCCTTCACCTTCTGGATGAGAAGAAGCGTTTCCGCCTTAAAGAACACATCACTGTTCTTAGAAATACACAAACAGGTAGACTTGTTAAAAAGACTAAAAGGTGAATGATCATGAACCTCACAGAGTTTGTCTCTGTAGGTTCTCTGAGTCTCCTCTCTGAGCCCTCAATGCTCCACAGCAGCATCAGTCCAGTTGGCTTCAGTGACCACCTGGCTGCACCACACTGAGCCGACTGATGAGGATGACGGCGACATCGATGGACGTCCTGAGAGACGACAGCAGCATCACCTCAGCTGATCAACAGGGTGGTGGAGGAAGTCTGTGCCGCCCTGTCCAGACCCCAGAGTCTCTGTGAGACCAGCGGTGTGACGGCTTTGAGTGCTGCTTCCCCTGCCTGTCCATCCCCCCTCTGTGGGGGAGCGGCAGGAAGAGGGAAGTCAGCTGCTCATCTTCACAACCCCGCACCTGGAAAAGTTCCAGGATGTGGGCAAAGAAGCCGTCTACCACACCTGCGTCAAGGTTGTCAACTGGTGGACTGAGTTCTTTGGTCCAGATGTTTCTCCTAAAGGCAGCTGGAGGTCTCTGTACAAGCTGCCCGTTGAAAAGTTGACAGCAGACCTCCAGTGGAGGGTCGTACACGGGGCGATAGCCACAAACAGGTACAGAGCACCTTGATCCGGAGCTGGGGAGATGTTTATTCTGTTCCCAGAGTGAAGATCTTAAGGTGTGTTCACACCAAATGCGATGAACGCGGCGAGATTACATACAAAGTCTATGCACAGACGCGATGAACGCGAATTTGCGATTGCATGGCGCGTGTGGCGCGGCGCGATTGACGCGTCAAAACGTGTGTGTGTGTAAACCATATGGTACAAACAATGAATAGACGCTGCCGTATTTACGTCTAGATGACGTTATTGTGAGTGTTGATGGAGCTGCTGTAATGTTAGCATAGCCTAGCACCGATCGATCCGAGCTCCATTGAGAAAACAAGTACAAATCGGCATCATTACGTAGTTATTTGAGTCCCTTTTTGTCGGTTTATTGCCGTTAAATCACAGCCAAGTCAGTTTATTGTGTGTTCATACAGCTGTAGTAAACAGCCGACGTGTGGCTCGCTAGACACAGTGAGCTCGATGAAATCCACGGAGCTCCTCCGGACTATGTTATGAACCAGACATGACGGCGTTTAGTTCCCCGTGATATCTGGACTTCCACAACACGTACTGAGCAGAAATAGAGGAGATTTTTCTACGGTTGATGGCGGACAGTTGAACAGCTTTCAGGCCGATAAGCCACGCCTCCTCTCCGGTGCGTCCAGCGCGAATGAACACAAATAGTCCCCGGCGAGACCGGCGAGACCGGCGGTGCGAATGACGCGATGAACGCAATTCGTGCCGCGTTCATCGCGTTTGGTGTGAACACACCTTTATACATCTGTTCATTCAGTGTCCTCGGCTGTCAGCACTGTTTGAACTTTTAAAAGGTGGATCCAGGGTCTTGGGGATGTTTTTACGTTTGTTTTGTTTGTCGTTGGTCCCAAATACTCTGCTAAGAGGAAAACAGTTCACACGTTGGCGAACTTTCTGTCCGGTACGGCTAAGATGGCCGTCTGGTTAACACGCAGGAACCAGACTCAGAGTGCCGGCAGTGTGGAGCTGGTACCGGTTCTGAAGGGACCGCTAAAGGCCAGACTAAGGGTGGACGATGTGACGGCCTTCAGCTGCATTTGGGCTGTTGGGGGGGTTTGATGCTCCGTGGGGGGGAGGAGAGCTGATCATTCATGTGTGATATGTTGGTTTGTTTTTGTTTATTTATTTATTTTTTGATTTGATGACGTGATCTGGTGTCTCCTGGATCAATACAAAATCAAAAATTCTTCTTCTTCTTCTTCTTCTTCTTCTTCTTCTCTGTAGATAAATAAAGCCTGCCCCCCTCTTTCAGATGCTAACTAAGCAGACATATGGAGAGGAGGAGTCTCTGCTGGACTCCTAAAGATTCTGATTGTGTGACAAATCACGTCCAGAGAGACTCAGCCTCCTCCCTCCTCACCCTCATCTCCTCCCTCCCCCTTCTCTCTGTCTCTCTGTCTTTTTAAGGACAGGCTTTTCACAATAAGAGACACCTTTATGAAACAGACTGAGCCTGGGGCGACTGTGGCAAAGCGGATAGCAGGGCCGTCCTTCAATCAGAGGATCGGCGGTTCGATCCCCGGCTCACTAGTTGCTTGTTGATGTGTCCTTGAGCAAGACACTTAACCCCAAAATGTCTCTTGTAGCTGAGCCTACGGTATAGAATTGGAATTGTAAGTCGCTTTGGATAAAAGCTAAATGACTGTAATGGTTCACTTGTTAGTCTCATTCAGGTAGCCTTCTCTGCCTAAACAGAATCACAAAGTTATAGCTATTTAATCATTTTTCTTAAATACACTACATGTATTATAATTTATATAAATATTTGTCTCATTATCTTATGTTCTCATAGCACAGCTACTGTGCTCCTCAGCTGCTCTGCTTCAGTGCAGCTTGTTTTAAGTCGAGCTTTGATCCAATCAGAGTTCACCTCTGTGTCTCTAGGTAGAAGAGAGGCCCCAGGCCTACAGACTCACCAGTGAATCCATGTGCAGGTTAAGTGAATGGGGACGATGTTGTTGATCGTCATAGTGTTCAACCAATCAGATCTTTAGTTTGACATGTTGGGCGTATTCTTTGACGCACCAGAGCGGCCTGCTGGCCTACAGCTACGTCAGCATTAC
>NC_136537.1:26556073-26568573 GCF_910591455.1 Pholis gunnellus
CTAAACTTTCCTGCTGCGTCAGCGTTTTAAAGAAGAACCTGACAGAGGTTCTCCAGACCAATGTGGTCTCTCCGGGCCTCCATGAGAACTTGTGGTCTCTCCGGGCCTCCACGAGGACTTGTGGTCTCTCCGGGCCTCCACGAGGACTTGTGGTCTCTCCGGGCCTCCACGAGGACTTGTGGTCTCTCCGGGCCTCCATGAGGACTTGTGGTCTCTCCGGTTCTCCATGAGGACTTGTGGTCTCTCCGGTTCTCCATGAGGACTTGTGGTCTCTCCGGGCCTCCATGAGAACTTGTGGTTTCTCCGGTTCTCCATGAGGACTTGTTGTTTCTCTGGGCCTCCATGAGGACTTGTTGTTTCTCTGGGCCTCCATGAGGACTTGTTGTTTCTCTGGGCCTCCATGAGGACTTGTGGTCTCTCCGGGCCTCTATGAGAACTTGTGGTTTCTCCGGTTCTCCATGAGGACTTGTTGTTTCTCTGGGCCTCCATGAGGACTTGTTGTTTCTCTGGGCCTCCATGAGGACTTGTTGTTTCTCTGGGCCTCCATGAGGACTTGTTGTTTCTCTGGGCCTCCATGAGGACTTGTTGTTTCTCTGGGCCTCCATGAGGACTTGTGGTCTCTCCGGTTCTCCATGAGGACTTGTGGTCTCTCCGGTTCTCCATGAGGACTTGTGGTCTCTCCGGGCCTCCATGAGGACTTGTGGTCTCTCCGGGCCTCCATGAGAACTTGTGGTCTCTCCGGTTCTCCATGAGGACTTGTGGTCTCTCTGGGCCTCCATGAGGACTTGTGGTCTCTCCGGGCCTCCATAGGGACTTGTGGTCTCTCCGGGCCTCCATGAGGACTTGTGGTTTCTCCGGTTCTCCATGAGGACTTGTGGTCTCTCCGGGCCTCCATGGGGACTTGTGGTTTCTCCGGTTCTCCATGAGGACTTGTGGTCTCTCCGGTTCTCCATGAGGACTTGTGGTCTCTCCGGTTCTCCATGAGGACTTGTGGTCTCTCCGGGCCTCCATCAGGACTTGTGGTTTCTCCGGTTCTCCATGAGGACTTGTGGTCTCTCCGGTTCTCCATGAGGACTTGTGGTCTCTCCGGTTCTCCATGAGGACTTGTGGTCTCTCCGGGCCTCCATCAGGACTTGTGGTCTCTCCGGTTCTCCATGAGGACTTGTGGTCTCTCTGGGCCTCCATGAGGACTTGTGGTCTCTCCGGGCCTCCATCAGGACTTGTGGTTTCTCCGGTTCTCCATGAGGACTTGTGCCGGCCCTGCAGCCGGTCTGAACTGGTGATTTGTGGGTCTGGTTTTGTCCCCCCTGAGGAACATTAGAATAAGAATGCTGCCAACAGAAAGGAAGCAGCACAAAGGACCAGAGGAGCTGAGTTTGGACGGAGGACAAACCGAGAGACGAGTGAAAAGAAGACGGACACAAAGGAACAATCGTCCTTCTAACGGCTTTGATATATTATACTGAAGACTCCAAACATTGTGTAATTATTTATAAATGAGCGTCTGCAGCAGAAAGACTCTGCAGGTCTCAAACGGATGAAATGGAATAATTAATGCAGACGGAGACGCTTGTCTCATAAAGACGTCTTTAAAAAACACTTCAGCTACAAAATCAGATTTTACTGAAGAGAAGACAGAAACCGTCTGAAGATCACCTTCTGATGGGGGTCTGGACTGATGGTCTGGACTGATGGGGGTCTGGGCTGATGGTCTGGACTGATGGTCTGGACTGATGTGGATCTGGACTGATGGGGGTCTGGGCTGATATGGATCTGGACTGATGGGGGTCACCAACTAACACATATATGTGTATATATACATACAGTAGTGTGTTAATGTAATATAATATATATTTCTGTTCACTTTAAAGAAGTTTGTCTCAGTGTGTGTGTGTGTGGGGGGGGGGGGGGGGGGGGGGGGTGATCCACCGGAGCGTGTCTCCGCCTGGAGTGTGTCTGTGTGTGTGTGTGTGTGGGGGGGGGGGGGGGCTCGTGACTCTTCTTTCTTTCTCTGTTTAATGTTTCTGGTTTTAACTCTGAAGGTTTGGTCCTCTCCTCCTCACAGGGGGGGGGGGGGGGGGGGGGGTCTGCGTGTCGCTCGCGTGGCCGGCCGCCGGCTCTGATTGGCTGTCTGTGATTACCGGCACGCTTCTCTGTGCACCGCGGGCGTCATTATGTTAATGAGCAGCTCCCGCCGGTCATTGTCCCCCCTCCCTATAAAAGCGGGCTGAGGCCGGTCGTGTGCCAGGCTCACCGGCTCACGGCGCGCACGAGTTCATCCAAAGCAAGAAAGACGCTAAGAGGCGCGTGCCGCTCGTCCTGCTCCAGAACTCTCGAGACCCTCTAACTGACTCAGGTAAATCCTCGCGCGTGCCTCCGCTCACCTGCTCATCTCACCACACACACACACACACACACACACACACACACACTCAGGTCCTGACCGCTGCTCTCTTGTCCCCACAGAACCGATCCGCATCATGGACTCCGTGGACTCCGTGGACTCCGTGTACTCCGACATCGACAGCAACAGCTGTGACTTCTTCCCGCACACCGACACCGACGAGGACTCCCGCGGGAGCCCGCGCTCCGTGTCCCCCGAGCCCGAGCAGCAGCCGCAGAAGAAGCGGCGCCGCGGCCGCGGACGCAGCGACGGCACCGTCCCCGTGGTGAGGAAGAACCGGCGCGTAAAAGCCAACGACCGGGAGAGGAACCGCATGCACAACCTGAACGACGCGCTGGACACGCTGCGCGAGGTGCTGCCGGCCTTCCCGGACGAGACCAAGCTCACCAAGATCGAGACTCTGCGCTTCGCGCACAACTACATCTGGGCTCTGTCGGAGACGATCCGCATCGCGGACCTGCAGACGGGCAAACCGGGAGACGCTCCTCTGCTGCTGGGCTCCGCGCGCCTCGGTAGTGACGCGCAGAGCCCCGGTAGCGACGCGCGATGCTGGAGCTCCAGCGACTCCTCGTCCTCCTCATCCCCGTCCTACTGCGCCTCCAGCCCGGGCAGTCCCGCCAGACCGGAGGACTACGGCTACCGGCCGCAGGACGCTCTGTTCGGCTTCCGCAGCTTCGTGCCGGGCGTCTACTGACCGATGGAGAGACTACCGGAGAGACCACCGGAGAGACTACCGGAGAGACTACCGGAGACTCTTACCGGAGACAGAGGACTAAGAATCACTGTTTGCCTTACTATTACAGCTCATTTCATGTTTAAATGAAGAAGAACTTCATTTCTTTTTCGTTTATTTGTATTTTCTGTTTTTACCCAGAAGCCCCTGCACTTTGCCCCCCGTCTCTACTTTCTTGACTCTTGGAGGTGAAAAGTTAATTTTACAATTAGTCTCGTGCTGAAGCAGAACAGAGCGCGTGGAATCGGGTCTGAATGGAAGCCCCCCCCCCCCCCCCCCCCCCCCCCCCCCCGATGATGCTTTTATGATTTTATTTATTTCTCTGTTTTGTTTTCACTCATGAAATCTGTATTTTGTACATAAAGAGATTTTTATTCTATTTACTGTTTTCTACAAGACAAATAAAGTTATAACGTTTCTAAAATAACCTCCACGTGGCTCCTTCTCTTATTCATCACGTCATCGTGACGTCATGGCTGGTTTATGATAATTCATGTGAAGATGACGGTTTGTTCAGCAGGTGGAGACAAGTTAGACAAAGATCGTCTATCGAAGGTTCTTATTTATTTATATTTATACTACAGCACCGATATGTTGTGGCTTTGATTAAAATATGAAAGAGAAATATTAATATTACAATTAATAATATATATTTACTCTGAAGATAATATTTATTGGTTGGAAATATAATACTAAACCTTAAAGTGCTGTAAGATCACTGAAGTCAATATTCAATATTATTTTATAATAACAACAATTGTTATGATTATTATTATTAATCATGATAATATTTGGAGGAACCTCAAAGGTTAATAACAGAAACTCAAGGAGACGGAAATAATAAAGTTACAAGAAAACCCTCGAGCTGAAAGTTTATTAGTAATATTAGTAATATTATTACAGTTATAATATAATTATTACAGTTATTATTATTGTTACCATTATCATTTGTTGACTTTTTTATTGTCTTTATTTTCTAAACATAAGAAACAAAGCCGCAGCATAACGAGTTGTTTCAGTTCAATATTACAAATAAAGATTCTTAGTTTACATGTTTTACGACCATAACATTTAATATTCAAAGATATATTTATGTGTCTTTATGAATAATGATAAGAAACTTTAGCAGAAAAACAAGACTTTATTGTTATTCATAACAAGCTCCGTTATTATTATATTATTATATTATTATATCCATTATTACAGAGAATAAAATGTGAAGCAATGTGAGTCAGAGCTTCTTCTTCTTCTTCACAAACTGAGCGGTTTATTTTCTCGTGATTACGGCCCGATGACTCCGGTTCATTGTTAAAGTGCACGAGGCCGTGCACTAATTGAGCGGATTAACTGTCGCCGGCTCGCGTGCACCTGCAGACTCATAATGAGGTCCAGTAAGTTTGAATTAGATTTCTATTGTGAGAGGATGAAGAAAATCTGTCAACAGAGGAGGAAGAGGAGGAGGAAGAGGAGGAGGAGGAGGAGAGGAAGTCGTGTTGTGGAAGTCTCAGATATCACGGGAAACTAAACGCCGTCATGTCTGGTTCATAGTCCGGAGGATCGAGCTGTATTCACTGTGTCTAGTGAGCCACACGTTGGCTGTTTACTACAGCTGAACACAAAATAAACTGATTTGGCTGTGATTTAACGGCAATAAATCGACAAAAAGGGACTCCGAAATAACTACGTAATGATGCCGATTTGTAAAAAGTCTGAATTCATGTTTTGTTAGTTCAGGACAACAAGCAAAAATCTTTTAAAACACTTGTTTTCTCAATGGAGCTCGGATCAATCGGTGCTAGGCTAAGCTAACATTGTAGCAGCTCCATCAACACTCAACATAACGTCATCTAGACGTAAATACAGCAGCGTCTCTTCATTGTTTGTACCACATGGTTTACACACACATGTCTACACATAGTTTGGTCCGGTCTCTACTGATATGAGGGATCGTAGCTCTGGGTGAACAGCTACAGTATTTGTTTCCTGATTCAACAACGGCAGGACTTCACTGATAGGGGGAGCATCTCAACGCTGATAGGCTATCGCGCTGCAGCGCCACGAAATTTTTTCGCCGAAGTTGAAAAATTTCAACACGTGCGTTTGGGGTGTTTTGGCGAATTTGCATCAATCGCGTCACTCCAGTCTCATCGCGTCTGTGCAGAGACTTTGTGTGTAATCTACTCGCACGAGTAATTCACCCCACGTTTGGTGTGAACGCAGCATAACAACACAGTAACTGCAGCAAAACAAACAAGGTAATAAACACACAATGACCTAACGAAGCCCAGACACCAAGCTAAACCTCTTACTGTGAGAGGACTTCATTGGTCGACGTGATCCGTCAAGGCTTTAGTTAAACTCGGATGCTTATAACCGGCAAAATGTCACCGTTAACGGGGAGAGAACGGGGCGCTATCCGTTCTCTGCCTCAGGATCAAAAACAAAACAAAACATCTGTCATTCGTCCAGCGAACGGCAGACTGTGATTTAGGATTTTCTTTTAAAAGCAGCAAAGCTGTGTTCTTGCCTCTTTCTCCGACACGAGTCAGATGGAAGGATGGTGCGTTCAAGTGCGCTCTGGTGTTTTATCAACTCAGTGACATCCGGTCGTAGAACCAAAAATCAGCTGTGCAGCCACGGCCCTCGACCAATGGGAAGCCAGCGTTTGGCTGAAGATTTCACACCTAGTTGTGATTTCAGCTTCTCCTGGAGTTTGATGTTATCTTCATTTCAAATCAGGCTTTTGGCTGAACAAGCAGGCCCATGGTGAGGCCCAACGGGTGACATCACTTCCTTCTTCATATTTCATTGACGTGACCAAATCTTCAGTCACAGAGACTGTCACAATAAAAGCCTGTCGGCTGTTGAGTCCCAGTGTCTGTGACTGTCACAATAAAAGCCTGTCGGCTGTTCAGTCCCAGTGTCTGTGACTGTCACAATAAAAGCCTGTCGGCTGTTCAGTCCCAGTGTCTGTGACTGTCACAATAAAAGCCTGTCGGCTGTTCAGTCCCAGTGTCTGTGACTGTCACAATAAAAGCCTGTCGGCTGTTCTATCTGTAGGTTTAAAGTGGATTTTTGGTTTCTGCAGGTCTTCAATCAAATAGAACTGAACATGTTTCACCTCAGCAGCTCTAATGTCTTCTGGTCGTCTCTACTGTCTCTACTGTGTCTCTACTGTCTCTACTGTGTCTCTACTGTGTCTCTACTGTGTCTCTACTGTCTCTACTGTCTCTACTGTGTCTCTACTGTCTCTACTGTGTCTCTACTGTGTCTCTACTGTGTCTCTACTGTCTCTACTCTGATTTCAGGTTGTTGAGTCTCAGTAAAATGTTTTACTGTTTTATCACCTCATTAAATATTGATTAGGACGAGATGGAGGAGACAGCAGGCTGTGTGTGTGTGTGTGTGTGTGTGTGTGTGTGTGTGTGTGTGTGTGTGTGTGTGTGTGTGTGTGTGTGTGTGTGTGTGTGGAGGCTCAGCTGTGCCCCCCCCCAGCAGGTCGTTATTGTAACGTGTGATTAAAGTCAAACTCCTGTTAATGGACAACAGATGGAGGAGAACGAGACTCAGAGACACAACAACTGTTTTATGAAAGTTTTCAATTCATCAAAAAGCTCACACACTGAAATATAAAGTAGACGTGTTGAAGTATCTGTGAGGGTAGAAGAAGAAGTGTGGAGCGATGAGGAAACATTAACACATGAAACTTTTCTTCTTCTTCTTCTGTGGTGCTTTATTCAATAAGTTCTCATGGTTTACTGTGTCGGTGAGATCAGAACTCTGCAGGTCTGATCTGATCCTGGATCAGAGCCCTGAGGCGACAGCAGACACACTTACCATCAGCTCTGATCTCAGGTCAGCCGAGCTGCCACTCTAAGGTCACAGAGCCACCTTTAGCCGTTGACCTCTGACCTCTGGCTCACAGCAATCTGCTCAACAACAAGCTCAGAGCAGAGCGGACAACTAAATATATTATTATTACAACAAGAATACATATTTAAGGTTCGATTTCCCGAAATGAAAAGCAGAATAAACAGTTAATAAAAAGAGTTCATTCTGACTAATGATGAAGAAAGAACAACAATCAATATCTGAGATACTAAGAAACACGTTGATGTGGTTCAGACCACATCTACAACTTCCTGTTATTAAATAAAGAGAGACAAGGAGGAGGAAGAGGAGGAAGAGGAGGAGGAGGAGGAAGAGGAGGAGGGGAAGGAGGAAGAGGAGAAGGAAGAGGAGGAGGAAGAGGAGGAGGAGGAAGAGGAGGAGGGGAAGGAGGAAGAGGAGAAGGAAGAGGAGGAGGAAGAGGAGGAAGAGGAGGAGGAGGAGGAGGAAGAGGAGGGGGAAGAGGAGGAGGAAGAGGAGGAGGAGGAGGAAGAGGAGGAGGAGGAGGAAGAGGAAGAGGAGGAGGAAGAGGAGGAGGAGGAAGAGGAGGAAGAGGAGGAGGAAGAGGAAGAGGAGGAGGAGGAAGAGGAAGAGGAGGAGGAAGAGGAGGAGGAGGAAGAGGAAGAGGAGGAGGCTCAGTTCAGAGCAACACATACTGATAATAATGCTGATGGAAACACTGATAATACTGTTGAAAATAATGATTCTCTGGTCTCTCAGGTCTCAGGTCTGAGTTCTCTCTGGTCTCTGGTCGCTCTGGTCTCAGGTCTCTCTGGTCTGAGTTCTCTCTGGTCTCTGGTCGCTCTGGTCTCAGGTCTCTCTGGTCTCTGGTCTCTCTGGTCTCTGGTCTCTCTGGTCTCTGAGGGGCTCTACAGTTTGAGTGGCTCTCACAAAGACAACAGTCGGGTTAATGAGCGCCTGCTCCTCTGCAGCACGCTTCCATTCAGCTCATTGTAAATTCCTCCACATTGTTCTCAATTTGTGAACCCACTTTATGTCCTTTGTCTGAGAGGACTAAAGCTCTCTACTGTGTCCTCCTCCTCCTCTTCCTCTCCTCTGGCACTTTTTACAGCAGTGCTCACCTCATCCTCTCTGAAGGAAGGATTCCTGCAGTCAAAAGCCTCGTGGCCTTTTCCTCCTCTGGATGAAGAGGACTCCTCCTCTTCATCCCCCTCGTCCTCCTCTTTCTGTTTCCTCCAACACTGACAATATGTCCACACTAACGCAACATAATTCTTTGTTTCTGTCCACATTGAGCCAAAACATTACAATGTGAGCACACAAGTTATAATCTTGTGCATTGAGATAAAAATATAGATTTTCCGTTGTTGGTTGTTTTTGCAGGACAAAATACAATTCTATCATTGTTTTTAGTTCATGATGACACGAACACACAACCTGCTCTCATCCAACATTCAGAGCTAAACCTACGAAAATGAATCGAATGAACGAAATGATATCCCACAAAATTATTTTGTATGTTATCCACGTAATTATGAGGCAAAGAGTTTTATTATCTGAACCTAACTAAGTAGTTTAGTTGTCTCAACCTAACTAAGTAGTTTTGTTGTCTAAACTTAACTAAGTTGCTTTGTTGTCTAAACTTAACTAAGTTGCTTTGTGGCCTAAACCTAACTACTTTTGTTGTCTCAACCTAACTAAGTAGTTTTGTTGTCTAAACTTAACTAAGTTGTTTTGTTGTCTAAACTTAACTAAGTTGCTTTGTTGTCTAAACTTTGTTGTCTAAACTTAACTAAGTTGCTTTGTGGCCTAAACCTAACTACTTTTGTTGTCTCAACCTAACTAAGTAGTTTAGTTGTCTCAACCTAACTAAGTTACTTTGTTGTCTCAACCTAACTACTTTTGTTGTCTCAACCTAACTAAGTAGTTTAGTTGTCTCAACCTAACTAAGTTGTTTTGTTGTCTAAACTTAACTAAGTTGTTTTGTTGTCTAAACTTAACTAAGTTGTTTTGTTGTCTAAACCTACATGATAACTTAGTCCGTCAGACAAATGTAGTAAAGTAAAACGTATATATTTACAATATAAATGATAAAGTTCTTCCTCTGTTTTCCCTCATGAACTGCTTTATTGAAACGTGAGGAAGAAGCAGCCATGTTTGTGAGGATGCTCCATCAGCCACATGAAGAAAAGTGAGTGACAACAGAAAGAGGAAGAAGAGACGGACTCACTTTCTCCATTCAGACAGCATGTTTCCACCCTGAGGCCAAAGCAGCTCATCCAGCATCAATAAATGGAACCTGCAGACATCTCTCATCTCATTTATTGTTTCTACATTTGAACTCTTTAACGTGTTTCCTGAAGCTGTTCTGCACATTTTAAATATGTGAGCGAAGAGATGAACCAAAGAGAAAACATGAAGAAAACTGGAGTTTTGATATCATCCCTCTGATGTTGGTGCCGTTTGTGTTAATTAAACCATGTTGGTAGAAACCGGACCTGGATCAGACTCACGGAGACGTGGTTTCTCTGGTTGGATGATGTCACAGAAACAAACAGATCTCGGAGAACAGAGAGGTTCATAGAGAGCTGCCTGATCATCTGATCACCTGACTGCAGAGTTCTCCTCACATCTGAGTTCTACATTTAGCAGTCATCTAAAAACCAGACTGGACCAAAACAGTGTTCTCATGTTCATCTCAGTTCTCCTTCAGCGCTCTTATTGTGAAAGGAAACAGGAAAGGAAAACAGCAAGGGTAGAGAAGGTGAAAGAGGAGAAGAAGAAGAGTGACGGCCTGAGGCCGACTGACCTCCCACAATGTAAAGATATGTTGTCTCCATTTGTAAAGGACACACACACACACACATTCACACACTGTCTCGCGGTTCAACACACACTCATACAGATGCTCATTCACACCATTGCACAATCAGTGACCCACGCTCGCTCACAGGAATACACACTGATTGGCACACACACACACACACACACATACACACACGCACACACACGTGATCTGGAACTGGTATTAAACTGATGACGGCGTGGTGGAAGAGAGGACGAGACAGAGCAGCACAGTCTGATCTCATGAAAAATAAAGCACCGTGTTTCATAGTTATCCCACGAAATGATTTCAGAAATTGCCAAAGTAGTCCTGAACTAGGAAGTATAAAGACCACTAACACTGGAGGGGCATGAGTCCAACAACCAGAGATCCTTCCTCTGTTTGATCCTCACGTGAAACCAGAAGTCTCTTTTTTTAAACCTTACTAAATCTTTTACCCTCTTTTCCTCAAGACGGACGTTTATTTTGAAAAGACTGTAACGACCGGATGCTGCTGCGCGTCTACTTGTGCCATTACGGTACGGGAGCGGCCAAAGAGGGTGCAGAAATAATTTCACAGGTTTTTTATTCCAGATAAAGAAAAATAACAACAGCCACAGATCGGCCAGTTCAGGACTTACATTATAGTTTAATGTTTTAATATACGACATCCAGAGAGTCAACACTCAGATCTACATGAGACACCAACACAACTCTTCTTATTCTTCTGGTTGTATAGATTATTATAATAGGAGTGTGTGTGTGTGTGAGGGTCGGAGGTGAGTAGGTCGACAGGTAGAAGTGGACGATGAAGGACTCTTACAGCAGAGTGAAGAGCTCTAATGATCTCTGAGAGGAGGCTTAAACGCTCTGTCACCTCCAACACACACACACACACACACACACACACACACAGCTCCAGGGCATGTTGGGGGGTGTCAGTTAGTTTCTCTTTAAAAGCCCACAGAAGCAGAACAGAGTCACAGGAAAGTGTCAATCAAGAGAGCAGCCGAGCAGCATGAACACACACACACACACACACACACACACACACACACACATGAACACACACTGTAAAGAGTCAGTGTTGAGTCGTTCATATGAGTTTTTGAGACATTTTAAAAGAGAAAACTCACAGATAAGTGTCAGCAGTCTTTATGTTTCAGAATAAAAGACCCTTCATTGTTTGGTTCTGTTCACTATGAGTCTCATGTTCACTGCAGTCCTGTCTTCACCGCTACGATCGGAAGAATTAATACTCTGTTCAAATAGGACAGAGCTTTGTTTCCTCCTGTGTTTAGCTGTCTGTAGCTATCAGTAGCTGTCATTAGCTGTCTGTAGCTATCAGTAGCTGTCATTAGCTGTCAGTAGCTATCATTAGCTGCCTGTAGCTATCATTAGCTGTCTGTAGCTATCAGTAGCTGTCATTAGCTGTCTGTAGCTATCAGTAGCTGTCATTAGCTGTCTGTAGCTATCATTAGCTGTCTGTAGCTATCAGTAGCTGTCATTAGCTGTCTGTAGCTATCAGTAGCTATCATTATCTGTCTGTAGCTATCAGTAGCTGTCATTAGCTGTCTGTAGCTATCATTAGCTGTCTGTAGCTATCAGTAGCTGGCTGTAGCTATCAGTAGCTGTCATTAGCTGTCTGTAGCTATCAGTAGCTGTCTGTAGCTATCAGTAGCTGTCATTAGCTGTCTGTAGCTATCAGTAGCTGTCATTAGCTGTGTGTAGCTATCATTAGCTGTCTGTAGCTATCATTAGCTGTCTGTAGCTATCATTAGCTGTCATTAGCTGTCTGTAGCTATCAGTAGCTGTCATTAGCTGTGTGTAGCTATCAGTAGCTGTCATTAGCTGTCTGTAGCTATCATTAGCTGTCTATAGTTAGGGCTGGTTCAGGTTTATAGTTAGGACTGGTTCAGGTTTATAGTTAGGACTGGTTCAGGTTTATAGTTAGGGCTGGTTCAGGTTTATAGTTAGGACTGGTTCAGGTTTATAGTTAGGACTGGTTCAGGTTCATAGTGAGGACTGGTTCAGGTTTATAGTTAGGCCTTGCTGGAGGACTTCCTAGGATACACTGAGCTCCTCTCCTCGTATCTCTCCTTCTGTATTAATTCATGTCTCATTAATTCACATCACTAACTTTGTTTCTTCCTCAGAGTCTTTGTGTTTTCTGTCCTCACAGGTTTACATGGATCCTGGTTTTATCTGGACCCTGGTCCTGCTGTCATCTACTCTCATTATTATTATTATTACTCACATTACACTCTGTAACTCTCTGAGGTTTCCTCTCTTCTCCTGTTCTGATGTGAGGGTCAAAGGTGAGAGGATGTCACATGTGTACAGATTGTGATTTTGGGCTCTACAAAATAAATTGAATTAAATATTATAATACAGGAGATATCTTCAGGTGAGGGGGGGCAGGTATGAGCCCCCCCCCTCAGATAGAGATCAGGAAACTGAGCCTCAGAGCTGCTGTTCATGTAAACAGATGGAGGTTCTGCCCTCTGCTCTCTCTGCTCCACCAGATAACCTCTGAACCTCCACTGATGCACCTGTAGCCCCCCTCACCGTGTCCTCACCGCGTCCTCACCGCGTCCTCACCGCGTCCTCACCGTGTCCCCACCGCGTCCTCACCGTGTCCTCGCCGTGTCCCCGCCGTGTCCTCACTGTGTCCTCACCGTGTCCTCATC
>NC_136537.1:26576073-26588573 GCF_910591455.1 Pholis gunnellus
TCCAATTCATTGATTCAGAGACACCTGCTGCTGCTGCACTGACACCACTTTTATTGATCCTCAACGGGACAAGACCAGGACCTGAGGGATAAGATAGACCAGCACTTTCTGTTTCTGAGGCCACAAGGGTCCGCAAAAGTCCACAAGAGTCCACAAGGGTCCTCACATGTTCGTCTGAGCCACCACTATGTTGTGGTCTGAGCTGAACTCTCAGACCAAACAGGACTACGATGGTCGTCATGTGAAGACAGAGAACTTCTGCAGAGACGTCCGTCCTCCTGCATCACAACATGGTTCTTTAAATCCAGGTGAGAGGAACTGGTTTCATGTCTCACACCTGCCTTGACTGACAGAGGGGGATCTGGGTGATGGGGGGTCATCTCATCCCTCTGAACATACTAAGTAGGTGTGAAGGGGGGGGGGGTGACGTGAGGCCAACAGGCACCGAAGTGTGCCGCCTGGCAGCCAAAAGGCTGATCCTGAATGGGCAGGCAGGAGATCTGGCAAAGCTCCTTGCAAAATCCCATTAGGTCCCCAAAACCCCAAAAAGGAACTTGTTGCCTCGGTTGAGCTCAACCCCCCCCCCCCCCCCCCCCCCTCTCGCCCGCGGCTACATCTCTGTCTCTTTGTCCACCGTGTCTTTTTCTTAGATTTTATCACATTAGTTCCACTGGGAGCTGGAAATCGGCTGCAAACACGACTTCTGATGGCAGCAGGTGGGGGGGGGGTTAAATAAGAAAGCCGTTGCCTTCCTTTTCTCTGAAGGAATTTCAATTACATTACATTTTAAAACATATGTTCTGTTACATTTACATTTTTAAATATATGTTTTCCTACGTTTACATTTTAAAACATGTTCTACTACGTTCACATTTTAAAAGATATATTCTGTTACGTTTACATTTTAAAGTATATGTTCTGCTACGTTTACATTTTAAAACGTATGTTCTGTTACGTTTACATCTTAAAACATATGTTCTGCTAGATTTACATTTTAAAACATGTTCTGCTACGTTTACATTTTAAAACGTATGTTCTGTTACGTTTACATTTTAAAGTATATGTTCTGCTACGTTTACATTTTAAAACATTTGTTCTGCTACGTTTACATTTTAAAACGTATGTTCTGTTACGTTTACATTTTAAAGTATATGTTCTGCTACGTTTACATTTTAAAACATTTGTTCTGCTACATTTACATTTTAAAACATATGTTCTGCTACGTTTACATTTTAAAACGTATGTTCTGTTACGTTTACATTTTAAAGTATATGTTCTGCTACGTTTACATTTTAAAACATTTGTTCTGCTACATTTACATTTTAAAACATATGTTCTACAATGTTTAGAGTTTAAAACATATGTTCTACGACGTTTACATTTTAAAACATATTCTGCTACGTTTACATTTCAAAACATATGTTCTGCTACGTTTACATTTTAAAACATTTGTTCTGCTACATTTACATTTTAAAACATGTTCTACTACGTTTACATTTCAAAACATATGTTCTGCTACGTTTACATTTTAAAACATATATTCTGTTACATTTATATTTTAAAAAATGTGTTCTACTACTTTTACATTTTAAGACATATGTTCTACTACGTTTACATTTTAAGACATATGTTCTACTACGTTTACATTTTAAAACATATGTTCTGCTACGTTTACATTTTAAAACATTTGTTCTGCTACATTTACATTTTAAAACATATGTTCTACTACGTTTATATTTTAAAACATGTTCTGCTACGTTTACATCTTAAAACATATGTTCTACAATGTTTAGATTTTAAAACATATGTTCTACGACGTTTACATTTTAAAACATATTCTGCTACGTTTACATTTTAAAACGTATGTTCTGTTACGTTTACATTTTAAAGTATATGTTCTGCTACGTTTACATTTTAAAACATTTGTTCTGCTACATTTACATTTTAAAACATGTTCTACTACGTTTACATTTCAAAACATATGTTCTGCTACGTTTACATTTTAAAACATTTGTTCTGCTACATTTACATTTTAAAACATGTTCTACTACGTTTACATTTTAAAACATATGTTCTACTACGTTTACATTTTAAAACATGTTCTCCTACGTTTACATTTTAAAACATGTTCTCCTACGTTTACATTTTAAAGTATACGTTCATATATGTTCTGCTACTTTTACATTTTAAAGTATACGTTCATATATGTTCTGCTACTTTTACATTTTAAAACATATGTTCTGCTACGTTTACATTTTAAGACATATGTTCTGCCAAGTTTACATTTTAAAACATATGTTCTGCTAAGTTTTTATTTGAAAACGTTCTACTACGTTTACATTTTAAAACATTTTCTCTTATGTTTGCATTTTAAAACATGTTCTGCTACGTTCACATTTTAAAACATACGTTTACATTTTAAAATATATGTTCTGTTACGTTTACATTTTAAAACATGTTCTGCTACGTTTACATTTTAAAACATGTTCTCCTACGTTTACATTTTAAAGTATACGTTCATATATGTTCTGCTACTTTTACATTTTAAAACATATGTTCTGCTACGTTTACATTTTAAAACATATGTTCTGCTAAGTTTTTATTTGAAAACGTTGTACTACGTTTACATTTTAAAACATGTTTTCTATTATGTTTACATTTTAAAACATGTTCTGCTACGTTCACATTTTAAAACATACGTTTACATTTTAAAATATATGTTCTGTTACGTTTACATTTTAAAACATGTTCTGCTACGTTTACATTTTAAAACATACGTTTACATTTTAAAACATACGTTTACATTTTAAAACATATCTTCTATTATGTTTACATTTTTGCCTCAAATGTTGATCAACTACCAGGTTAACATGGACGACTGATTACAGACATTAATGACCTTGTTGTCTAAACTAACAGCTGTTATTTTAACAATTAGTGAGCGGCGTGTCCAGCTAAATTTTGCCGACCATCGATCAGCAGAACTCGATAACCTATCTTCCCACGCCTACCAACTTTACATTCGCCAGCTTCAACAACCTGCGCACGGGCAGGCAACCCTGCTTTCTCAGGAGGACTTATTTTGGGGATCTGCAAGGCCCGGGAGCCGCAGTGGATCCTCAACTAAGCCTCCCCCAAACCGCTACTGGCTAATCTTCACCAACCACTCCTCAACGCTCCAAATAATCGACGAAGGTTTGCCCTCGGCTGAGGTAGGGTCCTAGCTAGTGAATGGTTATTTTGTTCTGCACAACTAGTTCACAGAAAAACTGTAAAGGAACAAAAGCATAAATGTTCTCCAGTACGACAGAGACTTCAGACTCCAGCAGAGCTACGAGTGAGAACAGACAAGAACGACCACGAGGGAACAGTGAGAGACGTGTGTTGACCACATTTATGATCCATAATCTCGTAAACTATTATGTGTAAGTGTTCATTTTAAAGTAAATATGATGTGTGAGCGAGAGAGCTAGAAAGAGATGAAGACCCGCAGCGCTGTAACTAAGTCTGAAAAATAAAACTTCTAAAACTTTCCAAAACATGTCAGTTTGAGTTTATAGAGGAAACTTATAGAGAAAGATCTTAATATAATGCACGACCTTTTATTATTAAAGACTACTATATTACTCTGTCGTATTAGTGTGGCTGGAGCCTTTGATGTGACAGTTTGATCTGAACAGAATCAATAAGTGACCTGTTTGTGTGATCAATAACTGGTAAACACAGATGTCATAGAACAGTAAATAACTGTTCTTCGTATTTACATGTTCTACAAAAAAAATAAAGAGTGCAGATGAATAAAATGATGGTTTATTGTTGTTAATAAATGCTCAATAAAATGTGAAAAAACAGACATATTATGGCAAAATACATCAAAAATACATCAAAGCAGCTCCATTTAATTAATCATTCATGTCAGTAAGAAAACTACGACACAATAAACACAGAACATGTAGTTTTAATTAAAAATGAATTTACAGCTGTAGTTCGTTGTTTTACAGTGTAAAGACATTAACGGAAAGCAGGTCAGCAGGTCTGAGGTCTGAGGTGAGTTCTGGTTCTGGAGGTTCAGACTTATAAAAACCATAATAAGGACCGGTTTCTTCCTCCCGTGTCTCAGAGCTGCTGCCACTAATTGGTCCTGTGAGAACACAAAGAGGAGCCGGTCTACAGAGTCCTGCGGGGCCAGACCTCCATTCAGACCAGATCTGTAACCGGAGCCCTGTGTATTATTATTAGAGCCGCTAGTTAGAACCCGGCTCCATTGTTAGGGCGGGTTGAAAAACAAGAGAGAGACCCCGACCCCCCCACACACACACACACACTCTGGGAACCTGCTCTTAAGGGGATCCACACAAGGACCCATTAGGGAGCAGGTCTGGTCAGGTTGCTGGTCTCACCTGGAGCCAGAGGAACCCGGCAGGACTCACTCCTTCATCCTTTGTGGGGGACAACAGGAAGGGGAGGGGCTTATATTCTGACAGCTGCCCCCCCACAACACAGCAAGACCATGACCAGGACCATGACCAGGACCAAGACCAAGACCAAGACCAAGACCAGGACCAGGACCAAGACCAAGACCAAGACCAAGACCAAGACCATGACCAGGACCATGACCAAGACCAGGACCAGGACCAAGACCAAGACCAGGACTAGGACCAGGATCTGCCTTCAGGTCTTCATTCTCTCCTGGACTTTACCTCAGACCCCCTCAGCTGCTCTGATCATCATCTTCAATCATCATCTTCATCCTCCTCATCATCATCACCACCATCATACTCTTTTTTCTTCTTCTACTCCTTTTTCTCCTTCTTATCTTCCTCCTTTGACAGTCAGTTAAAAATCCTCTCAGTGTCCTCAGTGAGGAGTTAACTAGCTGCCCCCCCCCCCCCCCTCGGTGTGAATGGGTGAGGGTCTCTTCCACTGATCACTGAAGTGTGATGTCAGCAGGACGCCGCTCGCTCTGATTGTGTGGGACCCTTTTTTTTATTGGATAAGTGGAGCGGCTTCCTTTGTGCCTTTGAGCCTGAGGAGGCCTGTTGGGCTCTTAATCATGGGCCTCTGAGGAGCGCTGCGTTCAGGGGGCAGCGGATAAAGGAGCGCCGCTCCATTGAGACCGAGCTGTTGATCTACCAGCTCATTGTCCGTCTCCTCCTCACCTCGGCCGAGCAAAGGTAAACAAACGGCGAACAAAAGGCGGAGCTTCAGAGGAGAGCCGCCGCTGTGGGGGGGCTGCTGGAACGTGACCGCTGTCCCCCCCAAACCTCCCCCTAAAGCCCTCCACAACCTCCCCCAAACTCTCGCCCAACTCCCCCTAAACCCCTCCACAACATCTCCCCCAAACTCTCCATTTGCTTTCTCTCGGTTTCTCACCCTGGAGCTCAGGATCCTTATGGGGTCACTTGATGAGCACATTCTGCTTGGAAATATTTTAATGTTTCCAAAAATAAATTATAATAAAAATATCAACATTCAACATATTTTATTTCGGGTTGTTTCTCGCTTTAATGGTCACGTGACCCTGGATTCATCTCGGGACCTCTTGGGGGGTCTAAACCCGGAGGTTGGGAACCTCGGAGGGTTTTAGAGGATTTACTCACTTTCTTTGTATTTCTTTTTCTTTCTTTTCTGAAAACAAAGCTCGACACTTTCCCAACATGAGTACTTTTACTTAGATTACATCACTCTTGTGTACTTTAACTGAAGTAAAACTCTGATGCCAACTTGTATTTTGTTGTATTTTTTAAATGATTTAATCTAAATATCGTTTTTGTTCCCCGTCATCTCGTTTTGTTCCAAACTCTCCCAGACATCTAATTTATTTCTCGTCCCCCCCCCCCCCATTCACTCTCACCCCAACACGGCCCTAATTCCCCCCCCCCCCCCCCCTCCCTCTCTGGGGATCAGATCTGTGGCGATTAGTCGTGTGACCAAACTACAGCTTTAGTGTTGGATTGTGGTTTTTACTTTTCAGCTGCAGATCTGAGTGTTTGTTGAGGATCTCGATGCTGAAGGTTGTGACCTCAGTTCAACAAGTCACATTTATACTGATGACGTTTCATATCGTCTTCCTTTGTCACTGGTCTGGATCCACTCAGCTGTGTCTTCACCTTTATGTAATATAATGTTTAAGCTTCAGGAACCTCCAGAGAAAAAACACGAACACATTTTTATTCTGTCAGTTTTTACTCTGTGGCTTGAGTTGTAGAAGATGTGAATATCAGATGTTATCATCTGCATAAAAATACACAAAAGAGATTTCAGAAGTCTGTATTAATGTTGTTTATGTTGATTTTAAATAATAAAGGAACTGATTATTATGTTCTATCAGACACATATTCATGAAACCATTTCTGATCATTACTTTAATATATATTTTAGTTACATCACAGACAGCCGCAGTAGATTCAAGTTATCAGTATTTTATTTCACTTGTTGATTGGAGTTGTTACTGTTTATATCATTTAATTTCCCTCTAAGTGATAAACTCACTTTGAAGACTTTTGAAGACAAAAGTGTGGGATCGTGAAATACTGTTATCTTGTGATCGTCTGATCCTGTGATCGTGTGATCTTGTGATCCTGTGATCTTGTGATCCTGTAATCTTGTGATCCTGTGATCTTGTGATCGTGTGATCTTGTGATCCAGTGATCTTGTGATCGTGTGATCCTGTGATCCTGTGATCGTGTGATCGTGTGATCTTGTGATCCTGTGATCTTGTGATCGTGTGATCTTGTGATCCAGTGATCCTGTGATCCTGTGATCGTGTGATCGTGTGATCCTGTGATCTTGTGATCCAGTGATCTTGTGATCTTGTGATCCTGTGATCTTGTGATCCTGTGATCTTCTGATCCTGTGATCCAGTGATCATGTGATCCAGTGATCCAGTGATCCTGTGATCCTGTGATCTTGTGATCCTGTGATCTTGTGATCCTGTGATCTTGTGATCCAGTGATCCTGTGATCGTGTGATCCTGTGATCTTGTGATCCTGTGATCCAGTGATCCTGTGATCCTGTGATCTTGTGATCCTGTGATCTTGTGATCCAGTGATCCTGTGATCGTGTGATTCTGTGATCTTGTGATCTAGTGATCCTGTGATCGTGTGATCCTGTGATCTTGTGATCCTGTGATCTTGTGATCCTGTGATCTTGTGATCCAGTGATCCTGTGATCCTGTGATCTTGTGATCCAGTGATCCTGTGATCGTGTGATCCTGTGATCTTGTGATCCTGTGATCCAGTGATCCAGTGATCCTGTGATCTTGTGATCCTATGATCTTGTGATCCTGTGATCAGACTCCACTGATCAGTTGTCAGTGATTAAAGTAGAAAGATGAATTGATATGAACGATGATGCTCTGGAGTTACAGACTGAATGAAAACATCTGTTGCTCACATACACCGGCTCTCAGTGGCGGGCCGTGCATGTTATACCTGGGCCTTCACTGCTGCCCTGCAGCTGAAACACAGCTACGGTTATCATTTGTTTCGTGTAAAAATGAAGCCAACACCTTTAGATAGACTCCTTCTCCTCTCTGCTCTGACTGCAGCTGGGACTGATGCTCTGAGTGCTTTGGGGCGGCGGAGGGGCTCAGGGCAGCACCTGCTGTGCACAGTGCAGAACGTACGAGCTTTAACGTCAGAAAACTCTCCAACAACACCAGAACAAGTCTCTAGATTTGTCACTAGTAGCTTTTGACAAAAAAAGTCTCCATGAGGGTTTGGAAAGTCGCCAGATTTAGCGAGAAAGTCGCCAAGTTGGAAACACTTGCACCAGCTAAATATGTCCCCAGAGCAACACTGGACGTAACAATGGTTCCTATCACATATTAAACCAAACAAAAATCCATCTTCATTAAAACAAGTTGTACAAATAATAATATATAAACAAGCATATTAAAGCTGCTGATGTAAAAACAAACACATTTAACTTACCAGAGCTGCTGTTCACTGTTTAAAGACAAAGTCCATCCTCCTTTCTTTGTTAATAAAGAGTTTAATCTCACGTTGTTCAGTACAGCCGTGCGTTTTAGTTCCAGTAAGAAGTTCTTCTGGATTCATGGACGCCAGTGAAGACAGTCGAGCCTCCTCAGTTGTATTTCTTGAACACGTTTTAATGCGTTTGAGGCTGAACATGTCCGCTTAACCTGCACATGGATTCACTGGTGAGTCTGCAGGCCTGGGGCCTCTCTTCTACCTAGAGACACAGAGGTGAACTCTGATTGGATCAAAGCTCTACTTAAAACAAGCTGCACTGAAGCAGAGCAGCTGAGGAGCACAGTAGCTGTGCAATGAGAACATAAGATAATGAGGAAATATTTGTATAAATTATAATACATGTAGTGTATTTAAGAAACATTATTAAATTATAAAATAGCTCTAACGTTGTGATTCTGTTTAGGCCAGCAGAGAAGGCTTTGCAGGCCCTGACGGCCCGCCACTGCCGGCTCTGTTTCGAAAGCGTGGTCCGAGGCCTGCAGGAGGCCGTGTGGACGACATTCAAGGGTCCACAACAAAACACCTTAAAGCTGCAGAACCACACGTGTAGAATTAATAAATATATCAATATAATTATGATAATACATATGCTTTGTGTTCTGGAGCTTCAAAAGAGATATTTAAAACATAAACATAACATGATGTTAAACATTTTACAACATAAAACATAATATTAGACATTATAACATAATAAGTCAATTTAACAGAAAGATGATATGTTTTAATTTTTTAACATAAAACATAATGTCACATGATACAATGAAACACAACATGACAATACATTAAATATACCGTATAATTGTACTAATAAGAAATATAATATACATATATATGTATTTGTATAATATTAACACATTAACCATCCTCATCATCAGGAGCATGTGTTCAAAGGACACCGAGAGACAGCCGCCTTATGCATTATAAACATGAAACACAAGATGAGGAGACTTCCAGTGAGACGGTATGATTATTATTCAGATGTTGTCGCTGTAACTCTGTGAACAATAAAGTTTGAGTTGAATCGTTGCAGCATCACAACATTCCTGAGCGTCTCAATGAGATTTAGATATCGAGGAAGTTCTAAAAAGCTAGTTAAGTTCTATTCAGCGCTGAAAGGCGAAGTGTTGAGAAAGCCAAAATGAGAGTATAAAGAGTGAAGCGGCGGCGGGGGGTTCGTGGTGAAGCGAAACATCGGCATTATGCCCCCCCCCCCCCACATGGCTGAAGGCTTTCACTCGGGGACAAAAGATATCTAATTGAGAACAAACTGTCAGTGAAAGAGACGAGACCGTGACCGGAGAAAGGGGCCGGTCCGGGCCGTCGGCCAGCACTGAGAGCCCAGCCAGCTCCGGGGCCCCGGGCTCGGTCTACCGCTGGCCCCTCAGACCCCCTCAGACCTCCTCAGACCTCTTGTGACTGACACAAGAGGCCACAGAGGATAACACGCGCAGTGGCCTCCAAACAAAGGCCTTTCACAACAGACACAGTCCGAACTCAGCCGACTGTCAAGTGTAAAGGACGAGACGCTGAGACAGATAAGTGTGAGGTCTGAGGGGGGACAGGGGAGGACCGGGGAGGACCGGGGAGGGAGCACCACTGCAGGCTGATCTGAAGACACTCAAAGTGCAGCTACATCTGCTCTCATGTTATTAACTTTGAAGTTATTAAACACAAATTTAAGTTTAAAATGATTTCTAGAGAAATAAAAGACATAAAAACACAGTTCAGACATAATCAACAGACAGGTGGTGGTTCAGGAGTCCCAGAACCACCACCTGTCTTCAGGTCTCAGAGTGAAACAGACACCTGTATCACTGGTGGATCTTGGAGTCCTGCTCCTCCTGCTCCTCCTGCTGCTCCTCCTGCTCCTCCTGCTCCTCCTGCTCCTCTGTCTGCAGGGTGAGATGAGGAGCAGCTGGATGCTCATTGTGATGCTCACAAAGCGGCTGCAGGAGAACAGAGGACACTTTAAGAGACAAAGACGTATAAACAGAGAAGCAGCTCTGAGGACTCATCTGGTGAAGAGGTCATCAATCAGACTAAAGGAATGTCTGAAGACCAGCAGCTCAAGAAGAAGAAGAAGAAGAAGAAGAAGAAGAAGAAGAAGAAGGAGAAGGTATCTGAGCGAGGAGGTGTCAGACCTAAGCTTTGTTTAGACTATTGTGTGTCATCATGATCCTCCACAGGCGACGTGTGAGCTCTGAACACGTGTGAATGTGTTTATGCTCTCTGTCAGTTTGTTTCACAAGAGGACGAACAAACTAAATGAACTGTGAAGAATCAAAAAGGCAACCGGTGGAACTCAGCGTTATGACCATAGACTGTAGGTGTAACCGATAAAACACCATAAACCTCTCCAATAGAGAGGAGGGATTATAATTATCTGTAAACCAGTGGCGGGCCGTGCATTTTATACCTGGGCCTTCTGTGCTGTCCTACTACACTTGAGCCATCTCCCAATAAGCTCATTATGACGCCACAGCTACGGTTATTTGTTTCTAGGGGTGTATACACGTTACACGTTTTGAGTTGCAGAACTGCACCTGAAAACCGAGCTGTGTGTTAATGCTGACGTACTTGTAGGCCAGCTAGCAGCTCTGGCACGTCAAAGAATACGCCCAACATGTTAAACTAAAGATCTGATTGGTTGAACACGATGACAATCAACAATATCGTCCCCACAACACAGTCACTACAATGTCACTACAACGTCAACATAACGTCACAACACCGTCACTACGACGTCACAAAACCGTCACTACAACGTCAACATAACGTCACAACACCGTCACTACGATGTCACAAAACCGTCACTACAACGTCACAACACTGTCAGTACGACGTCACAACACCGTCACTACAAAGTCACTACGACGTCACAACACCGTCACTACGGCGTCACAACACCGTCACTACGACGTCACTACGACGTCACAACACCGTCACAACACAGTCACTACGACGTCACAAAACCGTCACTAGGACGTCACTACAACGTCACAACCCCGTCACTACAACGTCACTACGATGTCACAACACCATTTCTACGACGTCACAACACCGTCACTACAACGTCACAAAACCGTCACTAGGACGTCACTACGACGTCACAACCCCGTCACTACAACGTCACTACGATGTCACAACACCATTTCTACGACGTCACAACACCGTCACTACAACGTCACAAAACCGTCACTAGGACGTCACTAGGACGTCACAACCCCGTCACTACAACGTCACTACGATGTCACAACACCATTTCTACGACGTCACAACACCGTCACTACGACGTCACAACACCGTCACTACGACGTCACTACAACGTCACAACACAGTCACTACAACGTCACAACACAGTCACTACGACGTCACAAAACCGTCACTACAACATCACTACGATGTCATAACACCGTCACTACGACGTCACAACACCGTCACTACGTCACAACACAGTCACTACGACGTCACAACCCCGTCACTACGACGTCACAAAACCGTCACACCATCACTACGACGTCACAACCCCGTCACTACGATGTCATAAAACCGTCACTACAACGTCACAACACCGCCACTACGACGTCACTACGACGTCACAACGTCAATACGACGTCAATACGCCATTAATACGACATGCCTTATAAACATCAATTCATTCATTAAAAACATTCTATTCACATCGTTTCATGGTTAGCGGTGCACTCCACCATTAATCAGGATCCAAACTGACATGACAGGAAGTGAGACAGAAGACTTGTCTTTATTAAATTAAAAAAGTCTAATAAACATATCTCTCTCTCCTCTACACATGCATTCACTGATATTTAACGTGCTCTCCTATAAACGTCTTCTCAGGTCCTACTACGTTTGTATTTGACGAATCCGTTTCTAATGAAAGTCTTCGTAGAGACGAGGACGAGTCAAACAAACACCTTTTGAGTCTTTAGTGAAACTTTCACATTGATACGAACATTAAATTACAGAAATAACACTTATTTTAAGCCATCTTAGATCTTTTACTAAAAAAAAAGGACAAAAGCTCCTCACAAGTACAGTAAACACTATTCTAACATATCATGTTCTAGAAATGTTTATATGAAACATTCTAGTTCAGAAACGTCGAAGTTCATCAGATCTGTGGTTTACAGCAGTGATTTTCAACCGCTGTGCCGCGGTACACCAGGTGTGCCGTCACTTAATGAGTCCAAAAAATATTATTTGGTTGTTGCAAATACTTTGCCATTGTTGAGCATCTGAGCTGCAGTATAGTGTCTGGTTAAGTAATACTCCTCTTCCATGCCAGTGGGTGGCAGTAGGTAGCGCAGTAATGACGTGTTAATTTACAACAGTAGAATGAAATGACGCGGGTGAGAGGTTGCGGTGACAAGACGAACAGAGATGGAGAAATATTTGAAAAGGAAAAATGCAGAATCTAAACTGAACCCTGGACAACAGAACCCAGAAGAGAAGCCTCGTGAGGACCAACACATTGAGAGACTG
>NC_136537.1:26593573-26614656 GCF_910591455.1 Pholis gunnellus
TTCTCATCACCCTCTATGTACCAACGTACATTTATAACAAATACCACATGTTACAGTAATCAGCGTAGCATAGCGTCTGACCAACATACCAACAAAATATACAAATAAATGATTCATTTAAATTATGTTTTAGAGTTTTAAAGTGTTTAGTTTGTAATATGTATAATAATCACATCATTTAGTTATCACTACTGAGAATTTAACAAACATAAAAACATGACGTAGATACGTTTCAGGTTTCAAGATGTATATTTAAATTCATCTCTGACACACATGAAGATAAAGTTGTGAACACGCTGAATATCTATGATCAGAATCATTATAACTGTGTTATAACTGCTGCTGTGTGAAGAGAATCCTGCTGTTAACAAGAACCTGATGAGTTTAACGTGTTTAAACCAAATGTTGTTGACCTTTAGTTCATAGAGCAGCACTTTAACACACTACTTTAGATTCATTATTGAATTTTGCGCAATCATGAGATTAATCACGATTAATCGCAAACAGATCATGAGATTAATTGAGCTAAAAGATGTTAATGGTTGCCCAGCACTAATATTTAATAGTAGTTGAGTCTCAGTAGCTGAACTCTGTCGTTCTACTGGACTCGAACACATCTGGTCTTGGACTTGTGTTGAACTCGACTGAGGTGGTCTGATCCCCGCTGCAGCTGTGTGTGTGTGTGTGTGTGTGTGTGTGTGTGTGTGTCACCTCGGGGCATTTTGTCACTTAAGGGACTTTTGGCCGATCGGTTTTCTTCCCCCTGAACCGAGCGCTTCAAAGGCCGGATGAGCAGCAGAGAGGTCAGGACTAACTGATTTAGGAAGGTTTAGTCTTCACTCTGAAATCCATCCTCTTTGTTCGGCCTCATCGCCCCGCCGGCTCCTTCTCGCCTTTTTAATTCCTCTTTCTCTGCTTCGCTGAGCTCCAGAGGACGAGAGTGTAACCGATCACAACATTAGTTTAACAGCAGAGAGGACAGGAAGGAGTCTATGTCAGCAAATAACAGAGTTAAACTCTGGTTTGTGAGTTGACTTTGTGTCTGAACTCTTCAGGAGACGTTCTAACCTGAGCTGGAGGTCCGGAGGTGAGTCCTCTCTGTCAGTAGGAGTCCGTCCCAAAGAGCTTTTTAAAGACGTTAGAACACGACAGGATGGAAGTCACACAGTCCAACAGCACCGAGGGGCCCGACAGGTAACAGGGTTCAGGATCAGGTGAGCAGGAGGAAATACTGCAGAGCTGCTGAGGGAACAGGTGAGAAGGTCTGAGGGAACTCACAGACTTCTGTAACACCAGAACATATCAGAGGTGAACCACTTCTCCTAAAGAACAGGACTGTAATAAAACCTCAACATCCATCAGAGTCCAGATCAGACTGACGTAGATCACATGTCCATCAAACTCCACTTTAAGGTTGAAGCTTTACTCTGTCGGCAACATGAAAGAAAGGTGGTGAAATCTCTGGTCATCGACCCAAACCGGGGTCCTGTTTCTCTGCATTCTGACTACAATCAGAATAAGACTACAATCAGAACAGGAGTACAATCAGAATAGGAGTACTAGTACGTACTTTAATGTAGCAGGTGAGGCTGGGAAAGATCACATCCAGCACCCGGACTATCAGCACTGGACCCCCCAGGGATGTGGTCTCTCCTCACTGCTCTCCTCCCTCTACACCAGCGTCTGGCCCTCAGAGGACCCGTCTGTTAGACTCCTGAAGTTCTCAGACGGTGATGAGTCTGCTACAGACGGAGGCTGAACAGCTGGTCCTCTGGTGTGATCAGAACAACCTGGAGCTGAACCAGCTCAACACTGTGGAGATGACAGTGGACTTCAGGAGGAGCCCCCCAACACTGCCCCCCCTCACTATACCCAACAGCACTGTGTCCGCTGTGGAGACCTTCAGGTTTCTGGGATCCACAATCTCCCAGGACCTGAAGTGGGCCCCCAACATCAACACCATCAGGAAAAAGGCCCAGCAGAGGTTGAACTTCCTGCTCCAGCTCAGGAAGTTCAACCTGCCTCAGGAGCTGCTGGTCCTGTTCTACTCCACCATCCTCCAGTCTGTTCTCTGCTCATCCATCACGGTGTGGTTTGGATCGGCCACCAAACAGGACAGGAACAGACCACAACGGACCGTCAGGTCTGCAGAGAGGATCATTGGTTCCAGCCTGCCCCCCATCCTGGACTTGTTCACCTCCAGAGTCAGGAGACGGGCTGATCACTGCAGACCTTCACATCCTGGACACAAGCTGTTCACCTCCTCCCTCTGGAGGAGCTACAGAGCTCTGTACACCAAAACCACCAAATCCACCAAAACCACCAGACCAGGACCAGCTTCTCTCTGCGTCACTCTGATGAACAGTGAATCAGACACGCTGCACTACTACCTCTGTCTGCACCATCACCTCCATTTCCATTGTCATTGTTGTTTATAGGTTTATGTTCACATGTATGTATATTTCTATATATATATATATATATATACACTTTTTTTTGGATATATATTTATACTTATATTGTGTGTATAGCTGTTAAATGTTTATACCTACATCTGTTCTACTTGTTTGCTGCCCTTTTTTATTCTTTATATGTTTGTTCTTGTTTATTGTAAAATAGTGTTTGTACATCGAGCGGAGTGGAAACCGGAGACGAGTTCCATGTATGTGTTCACACACGGCCAATACAGCTGCTTCTGATTCTGATTGATGGCAGTACTACTACATTGTAATATAGTACTTGATAGTAGTACTACTACATTGTAATGTAGTACTTGATGGTAGTACTACTACCAGATAAACTGTCTCAGACTCTCGTCACTGTTGAAACATGAGCGTCTGCTGCCACCTGCTGGTCACTCAGAGCATCACGTCCTTTAAACATTTATGGATTCATATTGAATGATCACACTGAGTTCAGCTTCCTTTGGCTGGAACGTTTTATTGAGATTTTATTATAATGTTAAATCCCAACTCACAAATCCGTTTCTCCTCCTTCAGCCATTGAGTGTTAAAAAACAAAGCTCGGTAAAAAAAAAGAAATCTACACCAAGCACAATGCAAAATGTCATAATTTCTTCCATATCTTTCAATTTCAACTCTCACTCCGACTAAGCTCTGATGGCTACTTAAAGTTTGTTTCACAATAGTCACGTGCTCGCCCACTGACCAATCACAGCGCACGCTGCACCTCACTGCAGAGCTGCTCCTGGAAACTGAGCTGCACGTTATGCTGACGTAGCTGTAGGCCAGCTAGCAGCTCTGACACGTCAAAGAATACGCCCAACATGTCAAACTAAAGATCTGATTGGTTGAACACTATGACGATCAACAACATCGTCCCCATTCACTTAACCTGCACATGGATTCACTGGTGAGTCTGCAGGCCTGGGGCCTCTCTTCTACCTAGAGACACAGAGGTGAACTCTGATTGGATCAAAGCTCTACTTAAAACAAGCTGCACTGAAGCAGAGCAGCTGAGGAGCACAGTAGCTGTGCAACGAGAACATAAGATAATGGGAACAATATTTATATAAATTATAATACATGTAGTGTATTTAAGAAAAATGATTAAATAGCTATAACTTTGTGATTCTGTTTAGGCAGAGAAGGCTTTGCAGGCCCTGACGGGCCACCACTGTGTGAGAGTCATAGTGGGACCAGTGTGAGAGTCATAGTGGGACTGTGTAATGGGAGGACTGGTGGACAGACAGGACACTCTTCCTCCATCAGATGACAGACTATATTTATTACATTTAGTAGTACTAGTACTTTGTAATATACTACCATCAGAGTTAAAATACAGACGAACACTTCATACTTTGATATGGACAACGGAGCAGAGTCACCATTAAAACCATTAAAACCATTAAAACCAGTGGAACGTTTGATCATCGGACAACTTCTGGTTTCCTCACTGACTGTTTACAGGATGCTCTTTATTATAATCATTACAGTACACTGTTAATATATATATATATATATATAGTTAATATTCCAGAAATCAACATATTCAACATTTTATACCAACAGGAAGTGATGTAATCTGAGTCTGATGAAGATGAGAAGAAGACACTGAACTAAATAGAATACAAATCTAATATGTATTATATCACAATATAGAATATAATAGAATATAGAACAATAAAATATATTATAAAATAATATAGTATATTATATAATATAATATAATATAATATCGTATAATATATTATAATATAGTCCTAGAATCCTGGTCCTCAACCAGCAGAGTCTTCCTTCAAATAAATCCTGTCCTAAATATTATCATTAATATGCTCAATCAAACTCCTGATACATTTCTATGGTAGAGCAGATGATCGGGATCAGCAGATGATCGGGATCAGCAGATGATCGGGATCAGCAGATGATCGGGATCAGCAGATGATCGGGATCAGCAGATCTGGGACCTGCAGCCTCTTCAGAGAAGTTCAAAGGTATGATTGATTAATGTGAGGGTATTAATACGATGTTGGAGGGTTCTGTCTCCTGGTTTTTAGATGCTGAGAGGAGCTCTGAGTCAAAGCTCTCCACCTGACTGGAGAAACCTTCACACATTTAGCTGTAATAAAGTCCTCTTTTCTGTCAGACGTCATACGGCTGCTCCTCCTCTTCCTCCTCCTTCCCCTCCTCCTCTTCCTCCACCTCCTCCTCCTTCCTGGTGAAAGCAGAAGACAGCTCCTGCAGCAGTAGCTCCTGTGATGGAGTACAGACTCCCTGAAACTGCTCCTTCCTCCTCCTCCTCCTCCTCCTCCTAGCTGCAGGCTGCTGGGAGGCATTCAGGTCTGCTCCTCCTCCTCCTCCTCCTCCTTCTCCTCCACCTCCTCCACCTCCTCCTCCACTCAGCTCCAAAGTTTCCTTGGCGGTCCGAGCCGGGTCGTGGATGACCACGTGGTCCGAGTGTCCGGTTTCCAGAGGAACCGCTCTGAGAGGTCGGCGGTCCGGGACCTCCTGGGTCTCGGCGGCGCTGCTGGACAGGAAGCTGGTCTCCAGAGACTTCAGGACCTGAAGACCAAAGTCTCCGACCTCCTCGTAGAGCGGCTCGGGGAGATCAGGAGACTCGGAGCTCTCCTCCTCCAACGAGTCCTGCTGCACCTTCATGGGCTGGAGGTCAACACAGATATCAGTGTATATGTATATAGATAAATATATATATATTATATATGTTGATCTATCAATGAGGCATCAAGTCATTCACCTCCACAAGAAAGTACTCAATAAGTACAAAATAAAAGTCTAAAATACTTAAAAAGTACAAACTAAAGTATAAAGTACTCACAGTACAAAATAAAGTATGAAATACTCACAAAGTACATGGAGAGAGTCCTTCTGTCGTGTAACTTTCTCTGCAGAGAAAAGAAAATATAAAATGAATTATTGACGAAAATAATCTTTTCATTTTGCTTCAAACAGATAAAAAGTTGTACTTTCTGTAAAAATGTATTTTAATACTTAAAAGAAAAACTTTAGATTTATTCATCATCAAGATGAAAAACACAAACACTGAAAACTAATTCAGTCTGAGATCAGAAACACTAGAAACTGAAAGAATAAATGAGTAGAAATGAACTTCTCCTTTTATTACTACCTGCTCTGTTTATAATACCTTCATGAATGATTACAGTTATTACCACCTGCTCTGTTTATAATACCTTTATGAATGATTACAGTTATTACTATCTGCTCTGTTTATAATACCTTTATGAATGATTACAGTTATTACTATCTGCTCTGTTTATAATACCTTTATGAATGATTACAGTTATTACTACCTGCTGTGTTTATAATACCTTTATGAATGATTACAGTTATTACTACCTGCTGTGTTTATAATACCTTCATGAATGATTACAGTTATTACCACCTGCTCTGTTTATAATACCTTTATGAATGATTACAGTTATTACTACCTGCTGTGTTTATAATACCTTTATGAATGATTACAGTTATTACTACCTGCTGTGTTTATAATACCTTTATGAATGATTACAGTTATTACCACCTGCTCTGTTTATAATACCTTCATGAATGATTACAGTTATTGCTATCTGCTCTGTTTATAATACCTTCATGAATGATTACAGTTATTACCACCTGCTCTGTTTATAATACCTTTATGAATGATTACAGTTATTACCACCTGCTCTGTTTATAATACCTTTATGAATGATTACAGTTATTACCACCTGCTCTGTTTATAATACCTTCATGAATGATTACAGTTATTACCACCTGCTCTGTTTATAATACCTTTATGAATGATTACAGTTATTACCACCTGCTCTGTTTATAATACCTTCATGAATGATTACAGTTATTACTACCTGCTCTGTTTATAATACCTTTATGAATGATTACAGTTATTAATACCTGCTCTGTTTATAATACCTTTATGAATGATTACAGTTATTACCACCTGCTCTGTTTATAATAACTTTATGAATGATTACAGTTATTACTACCTGCTCTGTTTATAATAACTTTATGAATGATTACAGTTATTACTTCCTGCTCTGTTTATAATAACTTTATGAATGATTACAGTTATTACTACCTGCTCTGTTTATAATAACTTTATGAATGATTACAGTTATTACTACCTGCTCTGTTTATAATAACTTTATGAATGATTACAGTTATTACTACCTGCTCTGTTTATAATAACTTTATGAATGATTAAAGCTCGTTTCCTGACCAGCGTCTGATTGGCCGACAGCATGCTGTTGTTGCTCTCGTCTCCTCTGATCGGGACGAGCGGCATCGTGCCGAACTTCTGCTTGGAGATGTCTGAGGACGAGTGACGCCTCAGGACCGGAGGACCCAGGTCCTCGTTCTGGAAAACAAGATCCAACAGAGACCCGATGAGACCTTTAGATTAGGGACCGCTTCAGTCCTCTAGGAGACAGACTGATCTGAGGTCTGATGCTGGATCAGAAAGATTAGATTTAATCTGACCTGAGCTCTAAACCTGATCCTGGATCAGCAGGTTTAGGGTTAATCTGACCTGAGCCTTGAGGAAGCTGGTGATCCAGTCCCACAGTTCGGCCTCACAGCTGCAGCTCAGAAACCTGAGAGACAGAAACGTTATTGATCTCAGGATATGATACATAAATGAAACTATGAAGGGGATACATTTCCTGTCATGTGATCGATGATACAGCTGTGACATCACCGCGTTAATCAATGATACTTACAGCTGGTGTTTGTGTGACATCACTGTGAATCCCCACCTGCAGATTATAGAAACGTTGACTTTATGAAACCCTGACCTCATTCATGAAGAAACACGTGTCTGATCAATGTGAACTCTACACACACACACACACACACACACACACACTCACACACACACACACACACACACACACACACACACTGAAAAACAACAATGTTCAAACATTTTAAAATTACAAAGTCAACTTAATAATGAAACGTCAGACTCTGATTGTCTCTGATTGTCTTTGATTGTGTAACGGGTGAGGTAAGGACCCAGCAGCAGTACGACAGACACACTGGATAGTTTGAATCAAAGCTTTATTTTCCTCTGGACACACAACAGGCAGAATAATCACAGGGAAACAGCGGCCGGACCTCGTGGTCGGGAACAGAAGGCTGAGTGAGTTACCGGGGCCGAGGCTAGGCGGGGTAGTCCAGAACAGGCAGGGTCGGTAGCGGGGAATCAGTCCAAAGGGAACGCTGGAAGGTCTGGCATGAAAGCGGAGAACGATCTGGCAGTGAGTGTGTGTGAGACTGAGGTCTAAATAGTGGATGCAGCAGAGTGATGAGCTGATGAGGTGGGCGTGAACAGGTAATCCATACAGCATAGTATCACGATACTTTGCGCGGCGATATTGTATCGATACTTTTTGGTACTAGAAAAATAAAATCAATTTCTTTTTCAGTCCACTAGATGGCGCTGAGTTGTTTTCTGGTGAGGTCAGCAGAGGTCAGGGGTCAGTGTGATTGGTCAAAACAAAGAGAGACATCGGAGAAAGAAATCAGAAATGCACCGTCCACGTTTGAATCAGACGTCTGGACTGATTTGGATTTTTTTTAACAAGGATCGACAGGCGGATCGGTGCGGCTGCAGCAGTAAAGCAGGCGCTGCACCGGACCGTCTTGGTGAAGAGAGAGCTGAGCCGGAAGGCAAAGCTCTCAATTTACTGGTCGGTCTACGTTCCTACCCTCACCTATGGTCACAAACTCTGGGTCGTGACCGAAAGGACAAGGTCGCGGGTACAAGTGGCCGAAATGAGTTTCCTCCGTAGGGTGGCCGGGCTCAGCCTTAGAGAGAGGGGGAGGAGCTCGGACATCAGGAGGGAACTTGGAGTCGAGCCGCTACTCCTTCGCATCGAAAGGAGTCAGCTGAGGTGGTTCGGGCATCTAATTAGGATGCCTCCTGGACGCCTCCCACTGGAGGTTTTCCGGGCACGTCCAACTGGGAGGAGACCCCGGGGAAGACCCAGAACACGCTGGAGGGATTATATCTCCCAGCTGGCCTGGGAACGCCTCGGGATCCCCCAGTATGAGTTGGAAAATGTTGCGGGCGAGAGGGAAGTCTGGGTCAGCCTGCTGGGCCTGCTGCCACCGCGACCCGACCCCGGATAAGCGGAGAAAAATGGATTAACAAGGAAGGCCGTCGCAGCGTTTGTTCACCGACACAGCCGTGCCCGAGCTCTACAGAGAGGTGCAGCTTAAAGAGGAGGAGTCTGTTCAGCAGGAAGAGTTGCATTAACTTGTGATGCGTTGATGAAGCTCAGTGGATTCCTGTGTGACTATAACAGCACAACATCTTAGAGGACTGGAGACTGAAGTCTCTCATTCTCCAAACTAGAGCAGCACACTGAGTCACACCGGGGAGAACACGACAGACCTGCTGCTGAAAGCAGCACCAGAACGGGCCGACAGAAACCTGGTGGTTGTAACCGACAGCGCTGCTAACGTGGGCGTTGCCGTTCAGTGAGCGGGATTCCTGCATGTGAAGTGTTTCACTCACACGCTCAATCTGACCTCACAACCGGGTTAAATCTGCAACAGCAGCAGCTCATGAGGAGAGAGCAGCGCTGACTGTCAATGATTGAAGTGAGAAGAACAGACTGAAAACGTATTAGATAAAACACGTTGACACCGTTTTCCTTTGGGGACATCATTTGTGGTTGAAAAAAGTAATAAATACATCAGCATATCGCAAAATCGCGATAATATCGCAGCATCGTGATAATATCGCAGCATCGTGATAATATCGCAGCATCGTGATAATACCGCAGCATCGTGATAATATCGCAGCATCATGATAATATCGCAGCATCGTGATAATATCGCAGCATCGTGATAATACCGCAGCATCGTGATAATACCGCAGCATCGTGATAATATCGCAGCATCGTGATACTATCGTGATAATATCGCAGCATCGTGATATCGCAGCATCATGACAATATCGCAGCATCATGATACAATCGTGATAATATCGCAGCATCGTGATAATATCGCAGCATCGTGATAATATCGTGATAATATCGCAGCATCGTGATCATATCGCAGCATCGTGATAATATCGCAGCATCGCGATACTATCGCAGCATCGTGATAATATCGTGATAATATCGCAGCATCGTGATAATATCGCAGCATCGTGATAATATCGCAGCATCGTGATACTACCGCAACACCGTGACACTATCGTGATAATATCGCAACATCGTGATACTATCGTGATAATATTGCAGCATCGTGATACTATCGTGATAATATCGCAGCATCGAGATAATATCGCAGCATCGTGATACTATCGCAGCATCGTGATACTATCGTGATAATAGCGCAGCATCGAGATAATATCGCAGCATCGTGATACTATCGCAGTATCGTGATACTATCGTGATAATATCGCAGCATCGTGATAATATCGCAGCATCATGATAATATCGCAGCATCATGATAATATCGCAGCATCATAATACTATCGCAGTATCGTGATACTATCGCAGCACCGTGATACTATCGCAACACCGTGACACTATCGTGATAATATCGCAACATCGTGATAATATCGCAGCATCATGATAATATCGCAGCATCATGATACTATCGCAGTATCGTGATACTATCGTGATAATATCGCAGCATCGTGATACTATCGCAACACCGTGACACTATCGTGATAATATCGCAACATCGTGATACTATCGTGATAATATTGCAGCATCGTGATACTATCGTGATAATATCGCAGCATCGAGATAATATCGCAGCATCGTGATACTATCGTGATAATATCGCAGCATCGAGATACTATCGCAGCATCGTGATACTATCGTGATAATATCGCAGCATTGAGATAATATCGCAGCATCGCGATACTATCGCAGTATCGTGATACTATCGTGATAATATCGCAGCATCGTGATAATATCGCAGCACCATGATAATATCGCAGCATCATGATAATATCGCAGCATCATGATACTATCGCAGTATCGTGATACTATCGTGATAATATCGCAGCATCGAGATAATATCGCAGCATCGTGATACTATCGCAGTATCGTGATACTATCGTGATAATATCACAGCATCGTGATAATATCGCAGCATCATGATAATATCGCAGCATCGCGATAATATCGCAGCATCATGATACTATCGCATCGCGGGACCTCTGGTGATTCCCGCCCCTACTAACAGGTGCACTGAACAAACTGATTAGGTGAGAGATGGAAAAACAGGATAGTAGTGGCAGAGCTGTGACACATTGTCTCATATTGTCTCTCATTGTCTCTCATTGTCTCTGAGTGTCTCTCATTGTCTCTGAGTGTCTCGCATTGTCTCGGAGTGCGTCTCATTGTCTCTCATTGTCTCTGAGTGTCTCTCATTGTCTCTGAGTGCGTCTCATTGTCTCTCATTGTCTCTGAGTGTCTCTGAGTGTTTCTGAATGTCTCTCATTGTCTCTCATTGTCTCTGAGTGTCTCTCATTGTCTCTGAGTGTCTCTCATTGTCTCTGAGTGTCTCTCATTGTCTCTGAGTGTCCTCACATTACCTGGTCGGAGCCTTTAGTTTCCTGCGGATGCCGATGTAGATCTTCATGGACTTCAGAGACCACTCCTTCTCTGGTTTGATGCTCTGAACAAGGACACAGACCAGTGAGGGGACGGGGACATGGAGTGTCTACTGGTGGACACAGAGAGACAAGTCTCTCAGAGCGTTACCTTCTTGTCCTTGAGCAGCAGCAGCTTGTGGTTTATGATCTGGAACGTCCTCTCCTGGAACTTGTTGCCCTGAAGGAGCTTTGGAGGTTCTTCACGACACCTCAGGAGACCGATCTTCATGATCTCACTCTTATAGGCTGGACACAAATACGAGGACAGACAGGGAGACAGAGAGAGACAGACGTGATTGATTCAGTGTCACATCTGACAGATTAGAACTTTGTAGCCTGAAGTTAATAATTATTGATGGATGATATTCATCATATATTCCACTTTCAGCTCCGTGTAACTGTCTGAGTTCACTAGTGTGTGTGTGTGTGTGTGTGTGTGTGTGTGTGTGCAGTGTAGTGTGTAGTATAGTATACTGTGTAATATAGTGGTTATAGTGTGTAATGTGTAGCATGGTGTGTATAATGTAGTGTGTAGCATATAGTATGTAGTATAGTGTGTAATACAGTGTATAGTGTGTAGTATAGTGTGTAGTATAGTATAGAATGTAGTGTAGTGTCTAATATATAGTGTAGTGTATATATATATATAGTCTATAGTGTATAGTGTGTATTATGGTGTGTAATATAGTGTGTAGTATAGTTTATAGTGTGTCGTATAGTGTGTAGTATAGTGTATAGTGTCTAGTATTGTGTGTAGTGCAGTGTGTAGTATTGTGTATAGTGTGTACTGTGGTGTGTAGTGTGTGTGACGTACAGGTGAGGATAGTGAGTCCGTCCCCTTTAGGAACTCGCTTCACCACCAGGTAGGCGGAGCTCGGGTCGGCCATCTTGCACCACTGCAGAGCCTGCTCCAGGACTCTCTCTTTGGGGTGTAACGGACGCTCTGACACCACAACAACATCAACATCATCATCATCAACATCATCAACATCATCATCATCATCACCCGTCATGTAGAATGTCCCAGGCTCCCTGAACTCACCTGCAGGAGTCTAAACTACCTGAGAGAAATCAGTGGTGATAAGAGCTGCTGAAATCCTCTAAATTATTCGGAAAGGAGCTTCAACACTTCCTTTCCTGTCTCCTTTATCGTAGGAGACACTGGACCATCCTTTACCAAATGAAAGGACATAATGTCGTCCCACAATTCCTTGCGGCAGCAACATTTAAAGCGACGCCTTGTTCGTCGGTTCACATAAACAAACTGCAGATAAAGGATTTGTCACCAGAGGACTTTAAAGAGGAAAGTCTCTCCTTTCTCCAGTGAATTATAACAGGAAACACCTGTTCAGGTAAACAGGCTGAGCTGAACCAGATCACACAGAGACAGACCCGACCTGCTAAGAGGTTTGTCCTCCATAAGGGAAGAATCAGAGAATCTGTCGCACTCTAAGATGAACTAAAGAGTGACAGTATAAAGGAGCTGATTAGTGACATTGAAAACTCTCTGAACCACTAATCTGGCTTCATGAACCCTCAGGTGTGTCAGACAGACAGGTGTGCAGGTGTCTTGCTGTCTCACCCAGCTGTCCGTCCTCAATGGCCTCAAACGTCATCCAGACATCTTTGTCTCCGGCCGGGACATTCCTCATGAACAGAACCTGATTGGTCAGCTCCTCAGCACACATGGTGGGAGACACCTGCAGGTCACATCAATCAGCCAACATCTCCTGCTGTCCCACGTTATTAATAATGACTTTAATAATCAATATTCACACTTACTTTGAGAGTGATGCAGCAGTCTGGTATCTTCAGCTCCAGATAGACCTCAATGATCAGATCACCAGCCTGAGACAGCTGCACACAGAGACCTGATCAGAGCCCACTTACCCACCAACCTGCTTATTATCAGACGCTTAATAACTCTAACTTATGACAAACCTATCACTAACTTATCTTTAACTTATTATCAACTTATCACTAACTTATCACTAATTTATTATCAATCGATAACTAACTTATCTTCAACATATTTTCAACTTATCACTAACTTATTACTAGCTTATTACCAGCTTATTACTAGCTTATCACTAGCTTATCACTAACATATCACTAACTTATTACTAACTTATTACTAGCTTACTACTAACTTATTACTAGCTTATCACTAACTTATCACTAACTTATTACTAGCTTATTACCAGCTTATTACTAACTTATTACTAGCTTATCACTAGCTTATCACTAGCTTATCACTAGCTTATCACTAGCTTATCACTAGCTTATCACTAACTTATCACTAACTTATTACTAACTTATTACTAGCTTATTACCAGCTTATCACTAGCTTATCACTAGCTTATCACTAACTTATTACTAGCTTATCACTAGCTTATCACTAGCTTATCACTAACTTATCACTAACTTATTACCAGCTTATTACCAGCTTATCACTAGCTTATCACTAACATATCACTAACATATCACTAACTTATTACTAGCTTATTACTAGCTTATCACTAGCTTATCACTAGCTTATCACTAACTTATCACTAACTTATTACTAGCTTAGTAGTGACTTATTGTCAACTTAGAAAATACTTATTATCAACGTATTACTACTCTTTCTTACAAACTGAATACAAATATATATTAGGAGTCTGAGCTCAGCAGGAAGAGTTGCATTAACTTGTGATGCGTTGATGAAGCTCAGTGACTATAACAGCACAACATCTCAGAGGACTGAATACATATTAACTGAAAGCAGTCAGTCCACAGAAACTGGGGATCAATATTTGATTTTATTCCTTAAAATAAATGATCTATTATTTGGTGACGTTTTTATTATGAACTATGCGTAGTTATTAATATTGACACCATGACTGCAGTGAAGTACCTGAGTGTCCTTCCAGGTGGTGATGAGGCTGATCTCAAGCTCCATCTGAGTCTGATGCTCCTCATCGATCTGAAACGGGACCAGAGGTTCACTGGGTTTGATCAGTTTCTACGTCATAAAGAGGACTCAGAGCTGTAGTGGACTCAGAGCTGTAGTGGACTCAGAGCTGTAGTGGACTCAGAGCTGTAGTGGACTCAGAGCTGTAGTGGACTCAGAGTTGAAGTGGACTCAGAGTAGCGGACTCAGAGCTGTAGTGGACTCAGAGCTGTAGTGGACTCAGAGCTGTAGTGGACTCAGAGCTGTAGTGGACTCAGAGTTGTAGTGGACTCAGAGCTGTAGTGGACTCAGTTGTACTCACATCAAAGACGTACAGGTAGTTGTCTATCAGATCCTCTACGATCTTCACCTCGGGTGCTCCTTTCCCGTCGGTCTGGAACAGACTGGGAGCGAACAGCAGCGACAGGTTCTTGGTGCACATCTGGTTCAGATCGGCACACTTCTGGACTCTGGCGGAGGAAGCAGACCCGGTTATTTAATGAGGAGACCTGCTGGTTCCAGAGCTGCAGGTGTGTGGGTGTGAGCTCACCTGTACAGGTGACTGATGAGAGCAGCCAGCGTGGTCCTGTTGACTCGAGGAAGACTCCGGATGATCTCTTTGTAGCGGTCCAACCTCTGAGACTTCTGAGGGATCTCTGAGGACGGAACCAGGACCGGCGTTAAACCTGAGGTCTAAAAACCTCTGATGTGTCTTTATAAACCTTTATAAACAGAGTTTCTGTGCAGTTTAATGTAGGTTACAGCTCGTACTGTTTACATTTACTCAAGAACTAGACTTCAGTACAACTTTGGCATTCTAGTACTTTCTACTTTCACTGCATCTCACAAACGTACTGCTTTTTACTGCATTTGACATTCAAAGTTACTTTGTACATATAAATCCTATGACATGAAGCAGTACTACACTACTAATATACTCAGTAGTACACACAGCATCTAAAAGTGGCTTCACCTTTACGAACTTCATTTGTTAGTGATTCAATAATAATCTGTAACAATATAAGAACTTTAAAGGAGCCATTGTGCATGATGAGTACTTTACTTTTGATACTTTAAGTATATTTTGCTGATAATACAACGTTTTTAATTAAATCGATCTTAAATTAAAAAAAAGTAATAATTATTTTACTATGATTATTAAACAATGAGGAAGTGAAGAAGAAGAAAGCAGCCCCGTCACAGTAAACCTCTGGAGAACGTCTTCACAGAGACGACCACTGATCTGGAAGCTCGTCAGTGATCAACACCTGAAACCTTTTGGTCCGTAGTGAGTCCCTCAGACTGAACCCTGGTCTAAAGTAAAGTGGACTCACTGGCGGCCCCCTGCCACAGCGGGTGGAGGTCGGCCATGAAGATGGGGTCGTCGACCTCCCTGAAGAACCTCTTCAGGACGTCCGTCACGTCCTCGATGAAGTGGTCTCCGATCCGCAGTTTGACATTTCGGGCGTCTTTACGGAACTCTTCCATCAGGAGTTTGATTCTGGACTTGGCCCCGTTCTTCCTGTAGATCCCCTCGTGGCCCAGACCTGCGGAGCACGATCAGACCGTCACTAAAACCCAGTGGCGGGCCGAGTGTTTTATACCTGGGCCTTCTGTGCTGTCCTACTGAGCTACGGTTATTTCTTTCTAGGGGTGTAACAAAACACGTATTCTTATTAATCCGTTCGGTACGAGGCTTACGAACCGAACATACGTTTGAATAATACTAGTGCGTTTGTAAAATGCAGAAGCTGACATTTTGGGAAATATAATGTTTTCGGTGGACTGCGCTCACGTAGGAGACAACGAGCTGTGACCTTTGAACCCTTTGAACCCGGAACAATAACAAAAAACAGCTGAGGCCCCGCGTCAGGGAGGCTGAGCTCAAACAACAGCAGTCAGCTGTTCCCTACTGATTCAAACAGAGAATCAAATGTCTGAAATAACCCCGCGATGATGGGATGCTTCGTCATTAACGGACAAGTCAGAATCAAAGTAATGAACACAATGACAAGAACAAACTCACAAGAACCAGTCACATGTATTTATATGACAACAGAAAATGTCAAGCATGACAAATCAATCCAGCAACACTGCAGCGCTGGAGCACGAGCCATTCATACTCATAAAAACGACACAATAGACAAAAGAACACAGTAGAAACGCTACTGAAGATGCACTACACTACAGCTGCCTTCCCTTGAAGACAAAGTCCATCCTCCTTTCTTTGTTAACAGAGTCAGTAATTCCGAAATGAATTACCTCCTGTAATTTAGCAGCAGGTCTCCAGTCCTCTGTGAGATAATGTGCTGTTATAGACACAGTCCACTGCGCTTCATCAACGCATCACAAGTTAATGCAACTCTTCCTGCTGAACTCAGAGACTCCTCCACTTTAAGCTGCACTTCTCTGTAGAGCTTGGGCTGTCGGTGCAACAGGACCACATCATCTGCAAACAGCAGAGAGGCGATCCAGAGACCCCGGAACCGGACGTTCTCCACCCTCCGGCTGCACCTAGATATCCTGTCCGTGAAAGTCACGAACAGGACCGGTGACAAAGGGCAGGCCTGGCGGAGGAAACACCCACCGGGAACGTGTCTGATTTATTGCTGAGGATGCGGACACAGCTCACAATACACTACCTTTGAATTAATTATTGAACTTTGCCATAACAATGAGATTAATCGCAAAAAATCCATGCGATTAAAAATTGTAATCGTTGCCCAGCACTAATATGTATAGTATACTTTAAACAGTTAAATATATTGTTAAATTTGACTTGGCAATAAAAAAAGTATCGGTTCAGGCACCGTTTAGGCACCGGTATCGTTTTAAAAGTATCGTTTTAGCACCGGTATCGGAAAAAACCCAAACGATACCCATCCCTACTCGGGATCAGATCGGGCAAGCCGTTCCTCCCAATCACCCCCGCCAGGTTTCTCCGTCATTGGGACGTGGGCGGAGGCCCGGCCACCAGACGCTCACCGACGAGCTCCCCTCCTGGGTCTGGCTCCGGGAGGGTGCCCCGGTTTCCCTGGTCCGGGCGAGGTGGCTGAAGACCGTGGGCTGCTTATCATCAGGGTTCTTTTGAACCGCTCTTAGTCTGGGCTCTCCCCTGAGACCTGTTTGTCTTGGAAGACCCTACCGGGGGCTGCTGCCCCGGACAACATAGCTCCCAGGACCACCGAGCCACTCAGACTCCTCCACCACGGTAAGGTGGAGATTCACGGAGGAGAGCTTCATAATAGAGATATCTATCCTCAGAGCTTCATAATAAAGATATCTATCCTCAGAGCTTCATAATAAAGATATCTATCCTCAGAGCTTCATAATAAAGATATCTATCCTCAGAGCTTCATAATAGAGATATCTATCCTCAGAGCTTCATAATAGAGATATCTATCCTCAGAGCTTCATAATAAAGATATCTATCCTCAGAGCTTCATAATAAAGATATCTATCCTCAGAGCTTCATAATAAAGATATCTATCCTCAGAGCTTCATAATAAAGATATCTATCCTCAGAGCTTCATAATAGAGATATCTATCCTCAGAGCTTCATAATAGAGATATCTATCCTCAGAGCTTCATAATAAAGATATCTATCCTCAGAGCTTCATAATAAAGATATCTATCCTCAGAGCTTCATAATAGAGATATCTATCCTCAGAGCTTCATAATAAAGATATCTATCCTCAGAGCTTCATAATAAAGATATCTATCCTCAGAGCTTCATAATAGAGATATCTATCCTCAGAGCTTCATAATAGAGATATCTATCCTCAGAGCTTCATAATAGAGATATCTATCCTCAGAGCTTCATAATAAAGATATCTATCCTCAGAGCTTCATAATAAAGATATCTATCCTCAGAGCTTCATAATAGAGATATCTATCCTCAGAGCTTCATAATAAAGATATCTATCCTCAGAGCTTCATAATAAAGATATCTATCCTCAGAGCTTCATAATAGAGATATCTATCCTCAGAGCTTCATAATAGAGATATCTATCCTCAGAGCTTCATAATAAAGATATCTATCCTCAGAGCTTCATAATAAAGATATCTATCCTCAGAGCTTCATAATAGAGATATCTATCCTCAGAGCTTCATAATAGAGATATCTATCCTCAGAGCTTCATAATAGAGATATCTATCCTCAGAGCTTCATAATAGAGATATCTATCCTCAGAGCTTCATAATAAAGATATCTATCCTCAGAGCTTCATAATAAAGATATCTATCCTCAGAGCTTCATAATAGAGATATCTATCCTCAGAGCTTCATAATAGAGATATCTATCCTCAGAGCTTCATAAGAAAGATATCTATCCTCAGAGCTTCATAATAGAGATATCTATCCTCAGAGCTTCATAAGAAAGATATCTATCCTCAGAGCTTCATAATAGAGATATCTATCCTCAGAGCTTCATAATAGAGATATCTATCCTCAGAGCTTCATAATAGAGATATCTATCCTCAGAGCTTCATAATAGAGATATCTATCCTCAGAGCTTCATAATAAAGATATCTATCCTCAGAGCTTCATAATAGAGATATCTATCCTCAGAGCTTCATAATAGAGATATCTATCCTCAGAGCTTCATAATAGAGATATCTATCCTCAGAGCTTCATAATAGAGATATCTATCCTCAGAGCTTCATAATAGAGATATCTATCCTCAGAGCTTCATAATAGAGATATCTATCCTCAGAGCTTCATAATAGAGATATCTATCCTCAGAGCTTCATAATAAAGATATCTATCCTCAGAGCTTCATAATAAAGATATCTATCCTCAGAGCTTCATAATAGAGATATCTATCCTCAGAGCTTCATAATAGAGATATCTATCCTCAGAGCTTCATAATAGAGATATCTATCCTCAGAGCTTCATAATAGAGATATCTATCCTCAGAGCTTCATAATAGAGATATCTATCCTCAGAGCTTCAGTTCTCTTCCTCACCGTACTGAGTGATGAAGGCGATGCAGCTGTCCACGATGATGGGGATGTCATTCCTGCTCAGCTGCTGCTCCCTCAGAGCATTTCCTTTACCGCCGGCTGCTCGCTGGATGTCCGAGTACCACAGAGAGAAGTCTGTGCGGCCGACGCCCTGCAGGTGGAGAGTCCTGAATGAGAGAGAGGGAACCAGACCATGAGGGGGAAACTAAATCTGGATCAGATGGTGTCCAGCAGAGGAAACGCTTCATCTCACCTTCCCTTCTCTACTAAAACCAGGATGTCCTTCTTCTCGTGGTTCTCAGTCTCGAAGGTGACGCCTACAAACAGAGAAACAGGTTGTATATGTACTAGTGCTGGGCAACGATTAACATTTTTAATCATGAATAATCTCATTGTTATGTTAAAGTTCATAATGAATCTAAAGTAGTGTGTTGAGCTCTTGTATGTTAAAGTGCTGCTCTATGAACTAAAGGTCAACAACATTTGGTTTAAACACTTTAAACTCATCAGGTTCTTGTTAACAGCAGGATTCTCTTCACACAGCAGCAGTTATAACACAGTTATAATGATTCTGATCATAGATATTCAGCCGGTGTTCACAACTTTATCTTCATGTGTGTCAGAGATGAATTTAAATATACATCTTAACCTGAAACCTATCTACGTCATGTTTTAATGTTTGTTAAACTCTCAGTAGTGATAACTAAATGATGTGATTATTATACATATTACAAACTAAACACTTCAAAACTCTAAAATAATAATTTAAATGAATCATTTATTTGTTGGTATGTTGGTCAGACGCTATGCTACGCTGATTAGCGTAACATGTGGTGTTTGTTATAAATGTACGTTGGTACATAGAGGTGATGAGAAGCTGTACATGGAGGGACTTAGGACCCAGGGGAATGTAGGGGAAGGAAACAGGAAGTGACGTCACACAAACAGCTGTTCACTGCTCGCTGCCGGTTCTTGTGTTAAAAATGTTGCTTAATAATAACAACATTTTAAAAATGCGTGATTCATAATTAATGAATGCGTTAACGCGATAATAACGCGCTAACTTGCCCGGCACTAATCTAAATCAATCTGACAAGACCCGGTGTGTTCGTAGACCGGGACCAGGACTCACTGAGCTCCTGCAGACGGTTCAGGTTGATGATGTCCTCTGCTGCTCCGTCGTTTCGGGGACAGATGAAGAGGTTGGACTTCTGCAGGACGAAGAAGGCTTCCTTCCACTGCTGCGGGTCCAGCATGGCTCGGTACCGCAGCAGGCCGACCCGCTCAAACTCCCGAGTCAGCAGGCAGTGACAGCTGAGGGGGGTGGCGGCCTGGTGGAGAATAACGACATCACACAGGAAGCTTGAACAGAAGACGGCACAAAGTGGGGCGAATGTCAGAGCGTCTGAGGTCCAAACCTTCCCGATGGATCTGGTCCAGCTGTGCAGAACGTCGGCCGTCTCCAAACCAAACTGATAAAGTTTCTCTGAAGTCAAATACAACTCGAAAGTGTAACGAAACCTGAGAGGACAGACGGAGGGACATCGGCTGAGTCTCCATGTGGACGTTAAAAACAAGCGTCAACGTCACGAACGTATCGGGAGGACGAACCTGTCGATGAAGCCGTTGCTGTTGTTAGAGGCGTCGGGCCGACTGACGCCCAGACACACGATGTCTTTAACGCTGATCTGCATGCAGGGATCAGCCGACCGGTCCGACTCGTAGAACAGCAGAGACCGATCCACCGAGCACCAGAACTTCTGGAAGTCTGACGGCAACACGTGAGCTTTTATTTTCACAGGTAACTAAGAATTACAGAGACGAGCTCCGAACAGTCTGCTGCTCGTATTCATCTGATAATAAACCAATAAAACCTGCTGGTTCAAAGGAAACCTCCCTCTTCCCTCCTCCCTCCTCCCTCCTCCCTCCTCCCCCCTCCCTCCTCCCTCTTCCCTCTTCCCTCCTCCCTCCTCCCTCCTCCCTCCTCCCTCCTCCCTCTTCCCACCTCCCTCCTCCCTCCTCCCTCCTCCCTCTTCCCTCCTCCCTCCTCCCTCTTCCCTCCCCCTCCTCCC
>NC_136537.1:26615156-26620156 GCF_910591455.1 Pholis gunnellus
CGGAGTGATGAGGTCGAAGCTCTTGTGCTTTCCGTCTCTGATCGTCGATCCTCGAGCTTCGATCACCGTGATGCCGATTCCATTACGAAAACACTGCACACACATAAGTTAGAGACAGAAGTTCACTGCTGAGAGAGTTTCTAAGTCAAAGTCTGTGTTCTGGTTCAGAGACGGACAGAAAACCACTGGAACCAAACAGTTTGAAGGGTTCTTGAAGGTCTTGTCTTGAGGTGAATAACAGGAAGTCCTTCCTAAGATGGAGATCGTGTCACCGTGATGAACCGTCTCACCTGTTCACTCTTGTAGATCCAGATCTGTTCCGTGTTGATGGCGGCGTACACTTTGGACTTGGTTCCCTTCAGCTCCAGGACTCCGTGTCTCTGACAGTGTGACCCGGGACCGAAACGCCGCCGACCAAACGCCAGCTGATCTCTGACGTGTTCCTGCAGCGTGCCGACCCACCGCCGCCTCAGCACTGCGACGATATCATCATCATCATCATCATCATCATCATCATCATCATCATCATCATCATCATCATCATCATTGTGTGTGTGTGTGTGGGGGTTGGGGTGTTTTCTTCATCTACCTTCATTATCAGTCCTGAAAACAAAGATCCTGTGACTCGTCACTATTTCAAACTTGCTGTCTTTAGCTGGGCGGGCCATCTGGATGGCAGCCAATGGGATCACTCCTTTAGGGTAGACGTCCTGAGACAGAAACCATTAAAGACCTTCATCTGTTCTTCTTATCAGAGCTGTGAGTCTCTGACAGAAACTCTTCATGTAGATATCTGTAGAGTACTTTTCTCAAGTACTCTACTAATTTAGAGGTACTTTACTTTACTTCTTCTCCTCTACATCTCAGAGTAAATATTGTACTTTTATCTGACAGCTTCAGTTACTTTTATTATTAATCAACTAATAAATGATGAAGTATTATTATAGATAATATAAAGTCATTCAAATGAGCACACTAATACATCAATAATCATAATACTTTAAAATAATATATATTATTCTGCATAATGAGTACTTTTACTATTGGACGTTTACTTGTACCAGGTGTGTGGTATTAGTACTTTCACTGCAGTACATCATTAGTGTTCAGGTGTGACTCTCAGTAACAGTTAGAGCGTCTTTGTCTTCAGTGTCACTGAGTTTACATCGTCAGATTTAACTGGATCATTTATCAGATACAGTGATTGATGGGTGCAGAGAGACAGTGAGATGAAGAGGAAGGTTGACGCCTTCATCACCACGTTGTTAGATCAGGAGAAAAGACAAGTATTTAAATATAGAAATACTGTGAAATTTTAACATTCATTTAAATCACTTTACAGATCTGTTAAAGTCAAGATATCCACTTTAAATCCTCTGATTCAATTTAGTAAAACACTAAAACAGGACGATGAAACTTTACATTGTAAGAAGAAGAAGAATCTTTGAACTCTGGATGTAGTTTCTTTACCTTCTCACCACCAAAGTACATCAGGTTTTTGCCATCAAACTTCACGTAGCGCTTCTGGAAAACATAGTTCCTGAAAGATAAAACACACAACATATTCAGAGTCACAAGATCATTGTTACAACAAAGACACAAAGATACAAAGACACAAAGATACACAGACAAAAAGATTCAGAAACACAAATATACGAAAACACAAAGACACAACAACACAGAGATACAAAGACACAAAGATACAAAAACACAAAAAAACAAAATACAAAAACACAAAGATACAAAAACACAGACACAAAGACACAAAGACAAAGGTAAAAAACACAAAGACACATCCCAACTGATGGGTGTGTTTTGTGTTACAGTGTAGTTTTGGGATTGAAACATTGAAGGATGTATAAATACGGAGCATCGTCAGAAAACACTGATTCCATAATGAAAGTTTTGGTTTCTGAACTGATTTTGATAAATATCACAGAAGAACTTTGTTGTTTTAAAGAGAAATAAGAGGAAAGAAAGAAAAGACAAACACACCGAGTGGAGGATGATGAAGAAGAGGAGGAGGAGGAGAGGAAGATGACGAGGCAGAGGCAGCTCCTCAGGAGGAAGAAGACACAAGGAGGAGCAGAGAAGAGGAGATGCAGCACTACAGTCAGCGCTGACTTCTGACCCCTGACAAACACACACACATGAACAACAGGAAGCCGTGTGTCACTGATGGTTCCTCATTCCCCTGCTGTGATTGGCCGGTTGGGAACATGGGAGGAGCTCCAAGATCTGCTCAGACTCCATATTCAACCTTTGTTTACCCACAAACCCTGTATCTACCGACATGAGGAGACTTAGCATGCTAACTTTATGAGGACCCTACAACCTCCTGAAAAACCTCTGGAACCTCTGCTTTTCTTCTCCCCGGTCTAACCCGCTGTGTAAATCAAACGCACCCCTGTGGAGACAGTTTGTCAAGCCAGCCGCTGATGATGGGCGGGGCTCTCTCCATCAGGGAGGTGTAGCTGGCGTAGGGGGAGATGGTCAGGTCCTCGTCGGCCTCTGAGGCGAAGCTGTGGGTTGGCAGGGAGAGGAGGCGGACCTGGGGGGGATGTTCACCGACGGTGCTGTAACCCTGGGAGTCTCCGGAGTGAAGAGCCTGAGACAAGCGCTTCGTCCATGAGAACTTCTGGAGCCTGAAGTAGAAATACAACAAGTTAATAATCTGCTTTATACATTCATCCTGTAAATAACGTTCAGTTCCCCTGAATTCTATATTCTCAAATACAAATGTAACTTCTCACACGGTCCGTTTCGTAGCTGTTCGGTAGCTTTCAATCGTATCTTTGGAAGCTTAGTTTTGTCTTGAACTGCCCAATACTAACCACAGACTGCAGTTTAAAGAGAAGCTCCACAAAATAAAAGTGGGCCAAGTACAGAACCTTGGGGCACTCCGACAATATGCAGATGATACAACTTTATATATTTGACAGCTTCAGCTCTTTCAACTGAAGCTGGTGATGGATGCAAAGAACACTGATTGTAATATTGTGATATTGTGTCTTATTGCTGTCTCAGTACCAAACATTACGTCACATAAACCCTGTGTGTGTTTTACTTTCTTTGTTAATACAAATTACACATTCTTTTCATGAATTGTTTGACTTTTTTCACTTGTTGTTGGTTTGACCCTATCCTTTCTACTTGTAATACTTGTTATTTTGTTGTCGTACAGTATTTAATTTATGGACATACAAAGAGTCTTACCCATGATCCTCTGCATGTTTGTCCTCCCCCCTCCTCGTCTCTCTGTCCTCCAGTCTGCTCCTTTCACTCTGCAGGATCAAATATTTAAAGAGCACATTTCTATCATCACAGACTCGACATGTTACACGTTTAGACCCAACAATCCTGTTGTATCTTCTGTCTCACCTCACAGGGATGTGGACTTCTGACAGTTTGGAAAAGGGTTTCACAGTAGGGGCTGATCTCGTCCTCGGGGTCGTCTGTTGAAGCTGTTGAACAGAAAACTCAACAGAGTTAACTGGGTACTGCAGCACTGATGGTGATGAAACCCCAAACTCATCCAGTGATACTCTGCTTATTAAACCACACAAACAGAACAGTGTTCAAACATCAGGGTACTAAAGGCCAAAATAAACAGGATCCAGATGTAAAGGTTGTTCTTGTAAAGTCTTACTGTCACTATGTATCATGTCTTCATACGTACTCACCTCTAGCTGATCCTGAAGAGTTATAACTTAAAGTGCTGCCACTGAAAACACACATAGACAAACAATACATCAGAATTCAGAGTTCTAGTGATTCATTGGGTCACTTTAGTAGTTGAACTTGTAAACATTATTATTTGAATCAGAGCATGTGGTGATATCCTGACTTGTAGTGGATCCACTGGATAATATATCCCAATCTTACTTTATTGTTGTCGACCTGACAATAAAGTTGTTAATACTACAAGTGTTGAAGCAGTTCTGACCCCTTAAACATCTCCCAATACCAACATCCGAACGGTGCGGGTGGATGAAGTTTCAGATGCTGTTTGAAGATCCAACGATCACTACATTAGAAGCATCCTGACCCCGCTAGCCTCCTGGAACCACAACCCTGAGGTAGGTAGGTAAGTAAATCCTTGGGAGGCCTTGGATGGTTGTTTGATCACAAGGTAGATAGGACGTATTTAGGCTGATAACACGGATGTATCGTGACACAACGTTTAGCTTAGCATAAGTGGATAACCCTCGTTCTTTGGACCCTGGTCTAGAAACAAGTTTAGAGTGACCTACCTATTCCTCTCAGGGTTCCTGTCAGGTGTTGGTCTCGGCGGAGTCGGAGGAGCTGACTGCTGGCTGCAGTAACTCCTCCCTCCACTGGGAGCAGTAGAACCAGGTAAAGTCCCCCAGTAGATCTCGTTAGAGACCATCTCTATCCCGCCACCTCTGGGTGAACCAGAGGATCCAGAGAGCCTGCCTTTGTCAAGACTACCGGGACAGGAATTCCCAGGAGGCGTCTGGTTCTGGTTCTGCTCTGTCCGTACAGGTGAGGAAGAGGAAGAGGAGGGCGGGGACCCCTGGAACATGGCGGAGGGGATCCCGCGGTTCAGTCTCGGAGGAACGGGAGGTAATAACCCTCCAGCGTCCGACAGAGACAAGCTACGACTCGGCCTCCTCCGCTCCGTCTGACTCGGTCTTCGGCTGGACGTGGTCGACTTGTTGCTGAGGTCAGAGGTCAACCTGTCATCAGATGTGGGCGTGTCCCCTGAGGTCAAACCCTCTAACACAGTAAAACAGATGGACTCCTGGGAAAGCCTCCTGGATGGGGGTGGTGCAGGGTCTGGTGTTGGACAGAAGTGGATCGGTGCTGTCCTACGGCGGTTGAAGACGGTTCTGGGTTTGGGAACTGGCTTCACCACCGGTCTGCTGCCGTCAGAGTCGGTCAGCATGTTGGCGAGGTTCGGAGCCGAGCTGTTCCTGAACGCCTCAAAGTTCATGGGTCCTGGCGAATGACAGAGCGATGCAGAACTGTGACCTCGC
>NC_136537.1:26625156-26652656 GCF_910591455.1 Pholis gunnellus
ACAGAGGCAGCAGATGTTGGGATCGTCACCGCCCAACATGTCACGCTAGCCCACTGACCAATCACGTAGCTGTAGGCCAGCTAGCAGCTCTGACACGTCAAAGAATACGCCCACCATGTCAAACTAAAGATCTGATTGGTTGAACACTATGACGATCAACAACATCGTCCCCATTCACTTAACCTGCACATGGATTCACTGGTGAGTCTGCAGGCCTGGGGCCTCTCTTCTACCTAGAGACACAGAGGTGAACTCTGATTGGATCAAAGCTCTACTTAAAACAAGCTGCACTGAAGCAGAGCAGCTGAGGAGCACAGTAGCTGTGCAATGAGAACATAAGATAATGGGACAAATATTTATATAAATTATAATACATGTAGTGTATTTAAGAAACATTATTAAATTATAAAATAGCTCTAACGTTGTGATTCTGTTTAGACCAGCAGAGAAGGCTTTGCAGGCCCTGACGGCCCACCTCTGGAATGTAGTCTGGTACTATGATTGTAGTCTGGTACTATGATTGTAGTCTGGTACTATGAGTGTAGTCTGGTACTATGAGTGTAGTCTGGTACTATGATTGTAGTCTGGTACTATGAGTGTAGTCTGGTACTATGAGTGTAGTCTGGTACTATGAATGTAGTCTGGTACTATGAGTGTAGTCTGGTACTATGATTGTAGTCTGGTACTATGAGTGTAGTCTGGTACTATGAATGTAGTCTGGTACTATGAATGTAGTCTGGTACTATGATTGTAGTCTGGTACTATGAGTGTAGTCTGGTACTATGAGTGTAGTCTGGTACTATGATTGTAGTCTGGTACTATGAGTGTAGTCTGGTACTATGAATGTAGTCTGGTACTATGAGTGTAGTCTGGTACTATGAGTGTAGTCTGGTACTATGAGTGTAGTCTGGTACTATGAATGTAGTCTGGTACTATGAGTGTAGTCTGGTACTATGATTGTAGTCTGGTACTATGAGTGTAGTCTGGTACTATGATTGTAGTCTGGTACTATGAATGTAGTCTGGTACTATGAATGTAGTCTGGTACTATGATTGTAGTCTGGTACTATGAGTGTAGTCTGGTACTATGAATGTAGTCTGGTACTATGAGTGTAGTCTGGTACTATGATTGTAGTCTGGTACTATGAATGTAGTCTGGTACTATGAATGTAGTCTGGTACTATGATTGTAGTCTGGTACTATGAATGTAGTCTGGTACTATGAGTGTAGTCTGGTACTATGAATGTAGTCTGGTACTATGAATGTAGTCTGGTACTATGATTGTAGTCTGGTACTATGAATGTAGTCTGGTACTATGAATGTAGTCTGGTACTATGATTGTAGTCTGGTACTATGAGTGTAGTCTGGTACTATGATTGTAGTCTGGTACTATGATTGTAGTCTGGTACTATGAATGTAGTCTGGTACTATGAGTGTAGTCTGGTACTATGATTGTAGTCTGGTACTATGATTGTAGTCTGGTACTATGAATGTAGTCTGGTACTATGAATGTAGTCTGGTACTATGATTGTAGTCTGGTACTATGAATGTAGTCTGGTACTATGAGTGTAGTCTGGTACTATGATTGTAGTCTGGTACTATGATTGTAGTCTGGTACTATGATTGTAGTCTGGTACTATGATTGTAGTCTGGTACTATGAATGTAGTCTGGTACTATGATTGTAGTCTGGTACTATGAATGTAGTCTGGTACTATGATTGTAGTCTGGTACTATGAATGTAGTCTGGTACTATGATTGTAGTCTGGTACTATGAATGTAGTCTGGTACTATGAATGTAGTCTGGTACTATGATTGTAGTCTGGTACTATGAATGTAGTCTGGTACTATGATTGTAGTCTGGTACTATGAATGTAGTCTGGTACTATGATTGTAGTCTGGTACTATGAATGTAGTCTGGTACTATGAGTGTAGTCTGGTACTATGATTGTAGTCTGGTACTATGATTGTAGTCTGGTACTATGATTGTAGTCTGGTACTATGAATGTAGTCTGGTACTATGATTGTAGTCTGGTACTATGAATGTAGTCTGGTACTATGAGTGTAGTCTGGTACTATGATTGTAGTCTGGTACTATGATTGTAGTCTGGTACTATGAGTGTAGTCTGGTACTATGAATGTAGTCTGGTACTATGAGTGTAGTCTGGTACTATGATTGTAGTCTGGTACTATGATTGTAGTCTGGTACTATGAGTGTAGTCTGGTACTATGAATGTAGTCTGGTACTATGAGTGTAGTCTGGTACTATGATTGTAGTCTGGTACTATGAATGTAGTCTGGTACTATGAGTGTAGTCTGGTACTATGATTGTAGTCTGGTACTATGAGTGTAGTCTGGTACTATGATTGTAGTCTGGTACTATGATTGTAGTCTGGTACTATGAGTGTAGTCTGGTACTATGAATGTAGTCTGGTACTATGATTGTAGTCTGGTACTATGAGTGTAGTCTGGTACTATGAATGTAGTCTTGTTCTGAGCATCTCACTGAAGTGTTTTATTTATTAATATTTAATTAATTTAAGAGTTGAAATTTGTTTTATTCTATTTTCATTAATAAATCATCGACCTTGTGAAGGTCACACTTCATGTTTGTTTGAGTCAGTTTACTGAAATATGAAACATAATGTGACCGAATGTTCTAATGATCTAAATGAAAACACACGTCTTCATCTTCATCATGACACGCTGGTTACATCATAGTCATCTCTGGATTTATGGAAAATAAAACCAGAGCTGCAGATGCACCCTGCTGGGAGCAGACCACCAGAACCAGTAGCTGGTGTCAGAGAGACCAGATCCAGATCCAGAACCGGATGAACCTGCAGCGCGGGATCATTATGACAGGTATGATCATAAAGATGTTAATAATAATTATAATAATCATACTATCAACACATTCAATGGCTCCTCTCTGAATCATTCAGTCTCACCTCAAAGTCTGTCTCCAGTTCACCCAAAAAACCTCAACAGAAGGAGAGACTCACAGGACCAGGACCTGCAGGACCAGGACTCTGTCAGGACCAGGACTCTGTCAGGACTCTGCAGGACCAAGACTCTGTCAGGACCAGGACCTGCAGGACCAGGACTCTGTCAGGACCAGAACTCTGCAGGACCAGGACTCTGTCAGGACCAGGACTCTGTCAGGACTCTGCAGGACCAAGACTCTGTCAGGACCAGGACCTGCAGGACCAGGACTCTGCAGGACCAGGACTCTGTCAGGACTCTGCAGGACCAAGACTCTGTCAGGACCAGGACCTGCAGGACCAGGACTCTATCGGGACTCTGTCAGAACCGACAATAGGACGAGCTGCTTCCTGCAGGACTCAAAGACTCACTTCAGCCTGAGACCAAACATTTAAAGTGTCTCACCTCTGATCCGCTCCGGTTTCTGGTCTGGTTTCTAGTCTCTGTCCTGGTCCGGTTTCTGGTCTCTGTCCTGGTCCGGTTTCTGGTCTCTGTCCTGGTCTGGTTTCTGGAGTGTGCAGGTCTCTGTCCCGGTAAGTGAACCAGTGAAGTCCGGAGTTGCTCTCCGTCACACGAGCTCTGGGAGGAGAAACATCAAGTTACACAGCGTAGTAACGGACGCTGCTTCCGTTTCAAAATAAAGGTTTTCAAGTAAACAAACTTCCGCCCCACCCAATAACATCCATATTGATGTTCCAGTTATAACAACCCACAATCAAATCAGTAATTGTTGTTATTATTATTATTATTATTATTATTATTATTATTATTATTATAATAAAATAACTAGATATTTAAGGTAAAGATATGTTTCCTTTATGTGAATTAATGATCTATCAATTATATAATAATGATTTTAAAAGATCAATCAGTGAGTAAAATAATACAACATACTGATAAATATATGAAAATATATAACAAAATACAGAATAATGATTTAAGAAGTGTTGTCAATCAATTAAATAAATCGAAATCATAGGAAATCATATAAATGTGCTCATTCTTCCAATTTATTTAAATAATAAAGTGTACTTCATTGACATCAATGATCACAGACAGAGACAAACAAACTAATATGAACAATAAGTTATAGTTATAGAGTGTGTATAACTCTCTTTATTATGAGGTCTTGAATTCTAAACATATTTCTGATTTTTACTGTTTATGAAACAAGTTGTTGAGCCGTTTTACTTTGAAGTTCTGTGTTGTAATGTGCAGTTTCCTGTGGAGGCCTCTGTGCTCTCATTGGATAATTGAGACAGTTTGAGCCTGTGAGGAATATAAAAGCTGCTGATGGAGTGAAATGAACTGCTTGATGGAAGTTTAATCCGTTAATCCTCCTCAGATCTAATCTCTGCTTTCACTCACTGACCTTAAAACACAAAACTCCCTCAAACTGCTCAACCAACGACACGCAGACAACTCACTGTTCAGGTCACCGTGGTGATATTATGGTCTGTAGACATGAACTCTTCTGGAGTTTCTCATACTAATACTTCACTGTTGTACTTGTACCTGGGTGGACAGCAGCGAGGGAGGAAGTGGACGTCCTGTCCTCTGTGAGCAGAATAAGAAGCCAAACAACAATCACAGCTCTGCAGACAGGAAACAGGAAGTGCCTGAGACAATACAGAGAGGATCCGGAGACCAGCTGCTTTTTTTTATGCACCAAAGAAGAAGGAAGCAGTGGCACGTAAAGCTTCCTCATCACTGCAGGAAAAACGCCCTCAGCAGCCGCCTGCAGGAACTCTGCAACACATTCAGAGAGCTGATGGAGCTGCAGACGTCTTCACTGGTCCAACGAGCTCTTCATCTCACGTTTAGTTAGACCTCTTAAACTGCATTAAACCAGTGTTAGACTGCATTAAACCAGTGTTAGACTGCATTAAACCAGTGTTAGACTGCATTAAACCAGTGTTAGACTGCATTAAACCAGTTAGACTGCATTAAACCTGTATTAGTCTACAGGTTCAGACTCTGGTGCTAGTCTACAGGTTCAGACTCTGGTGCTAGTCTACAGGTTCAGACTCTGGTGCTAGCCTACAGGTTCAGACTCTGGTGCTAGCCTACAGGTTCAGACTCTGGTGCTAGCCTACAGGTTCAGGCTCTGGTGCTAGCCTACAGGTTCAGACTCTGGTGCTAGTCTACAGGTTCAGACTCTGGTGCTAGCCTACAGGTTCAGACTCTGGTGCTAGTCTACAGGTTCAGACTCTGGTGCTAGTCTACAGGTTCAGACTCTGGTGCTAGTCTACAGGTTCAGGCTCTGGTGCTAGTCTACAGGTTCAGGCTCTGGTGCTAGTCTACAGGTTCAGACTCTGGTGCTAGTCTACAGGTTCAGACTCTGGTGCTAGTCTACAGGTTCAGACTCTGGTGCTAGTCTACAGGTTCAGACTCTGGTGCTAGCCTACAGGTTCAGACTCTGGTGCTAGCCTACAGGTTCAGACTCTGGTGCTAGTCTACAGGTTCAGACTCTGGTGCTAGTCTACAGGTTCAGGCTCTGGTGCTAGTCTACAGGTTCAGACTCTGGTGCTAGTCTACAGGTTCAGACTCTGGTGCTAGTCTACAGGTTCAGACTCTGGTGCTAGTCTACAGGTTCAGACTCTGGTGCTAGTCTACAGGTTCAGACTCTGGTGCTAGCCTACAGGTTCAGACTCTGGTGCTAGCCTACAGGTTCAGACTCTGGTGCTAGCCTACAGGTTCAGACTCTGGTGCTAGCCTACAGGTTCAGACTCTGGTGCTAGCCTACAGGTTCAGGCTCTGGTGCTAGTCTACAGGTTCAGACTCTGGTGCTAGTCTACAGGTTCAGACTCTGGTGCTAGTCTACAGGTTCAGACTCTGGTGCTAGTCTACAGGTTCAGACTCTGGTGCTAGCCTACAGGTTCAGACTCTGGTGCTAGTCTACAGGTTCAGACTCTGGTGCTAGTCTACAGGTTCAGACTCTGGTGCTAGTCTACAGGTTCAGACTCTGGTGCTAGTCTACAGGTTCAGACTCTGGTGCTAGCCTACAGGTTCAGACTCTGGTGCTAGCCTACAGGTTCAGACTCTGGTGCTAGTCTACAGGTTCAGACTCTGGTGCTAGTCTACAGGTTCAGACTCTGGTGCTAGTCTACAGGTCCAGACTCTGGTGCTAGCCTACAGGGCAGTGAAAGGAACAGCTCCTTCCTGTCTCCAGGCCATGGTCTAGCCCTACACCCCCCCGACCACTTGGCTCTGCTGCCTCGGGGCGATCGGTTCCCCGTCGCTCAGAGGTCCCTGCGGCCGATGGACCCGGTCTCTGTTCTCTGTCCTGGCCCCACGATGGTGGAATGAACTCCCCACTGACGTCAGGACAGCAGAGTCGCTGCCCATCTTCCATCAGGCTGAAGACTCACCTCTTCATGAAGCTCTACCCTGAGCCTTCCTCTCAGCACTGGTTGTGTTCATGCTCGTGTGTTTCTGTACGTCTGCTCTGGTTTCTGCTCTGAGATGTTTAAAGGAGATGAACTCATGACTTCTGGTGACGAGTAGTTCTCTTGAATACTATGTTGAACACACTGACTGTAAGTCTCTTTGGATAAAAGCGTCTGCTCAATGACTGTAATGTAATGTGTGTGTGTGTGTGTGTGTGTGTGTGTGTGTGTTCATAGACGTGTTCAGTACGTCATCATGTCGTCGTGAGGAATCTTCTAAATGCAGTTCATGAAAATTAGATAAATGTACTTGTTGAGCTATATCTTTATATGTAATGTATAATAATAATAATATTATTATATTGTAATGTTTCTATTGTTATTAACCGTGTTTGACAATGTATCTCTACTGAGCTGCAACAGATAATTAATCAAACTATTTCACTATTTTAGTTTGAAACATTGTTTTCAACAGTGTGTCCTGATGAGAGAGGTTGAACACCAGTGATGTGACGACTAAAGGAACAATGGTCTAAAAAGATAGTTCATGAATTCATCATTTACCAACGTTCTTCAGGGATCTAGTTTGGTTCCTAGAAAAAGAGACTTATTACTCGACAGAATATCTCAGGTAGATTTATAATACACACAATAAGAATATGAGAAATGCATTAGAAAAAAACATTGTTTGGTGGAACCTGAGGTATTTTATATATAATAATAATAATAATATATTCATGATATCGTCTGTTTTTGACATTTACAACCTTTATTTTTTTCTTGATCAAACCGTTCCTTTAAATGTGATTTTTAAATTCCTGAAGAGGGTATAAGCTCCTCCCACATTGTATCGATTTGGATTGTGGACACGCCCCCTTATGATTGAACACACCTGTGTCTGAAACGTTGGTAAATCATAAACTATCTTTTGCATCGTGGCTACCAGACTTTTTCCTTCACTTTAATCTTTCTCACATTTCATAATCAATGAATGTAGACCGATCGACAATAAACATGATTTGTGGCTGTTTTGGTGACGTGTCTTCAGCCTTTAACCTGAGCAGGACATCTTGAATGATGACATCATCTCTGTCTCACCTGACCAGGTGTCTTTATTGATCTGGAGTAATGGGAGTAACACTGAGCATGTTGGTGTAAAACAACAGAAGAAGAAGCAGTCTGTGGGCTCTCATCAGTGAGACCAACAAACAGGAAGTGAGACCGGGAGTCCTCTTAAGTCTCCTCGTCCTCGCTGTGGTGCGTCTTGTCCTCGCTCAGGCCGCTCTCGTCGATGTTCTCCAGAGAGTCGGCTCTCTGGACGTTCAGCTCCGACACGCTGATGCACGGCAGCGCGTTCTGCTCCGGGAACATCCACGGCTTCAGGCTCGGGTTGTGCTTCCTCTTCCAGTCCGGGTACTTTAGAGATGCCTTGTAGATCTTCCTCATCGCCTGAGAAGACAGAGACGCAGCGAGGACACGTGTGAGGACGAGAGACACGTGTGAGGACGAGACAGAGCTGGTTTATATTTATATTTATATAAAGGAAGACTTCTATACCTTTGGAGCCACAAACTGAGACACTCGGTTGACCACCCACTTTGGTAACGAACCTGTAGACAGACGGGACAACGGGGGACGTTAGAGACTCTCTGGAGTCTTCTGTCTCTGTGAGGACCGATATGTCCAATCGACAAAAAACATGACATCAATCTAACATCATCGAGGTGATGACGAAAGTGAAGACATTTCTTTTTTAGAGAGTGAAGACATTTTTAGAAGGCGGGAGACATTTTTAGAGAGTAAAGATTTAGGACTAGGACAGTTTGAGGGACCAGCTTTTCTGTAAAGAGTTACGTTGATGCCATCACAACATTTTAAAAGACGTGCTAATAAGCAGAGAGGTTTACTTTGAATATAACACTCACACACAGACAGACATCCCAATGGTTTTACTGGGTATTTATCGACTAGACTATTTATCTCACCTCGCGGGTCCATCTGGGTCAGGTAGTAGAGGGTGGAGCAGCTGGCTCCGTTGGACTGGATCAGGTATCCGGTCAACAGGGACACTGCTCGGACGTAGTCCTTCTTGGGAGGATGTTGCTGAGGAGACCCAGGAAGAGAACTTTAAAGGACCAGCTCACTGGTTCATTCAGAGACTTCTAATTCGCAGGATCTTCAAACATCAGGAAACATCTGCTGAACATGAACCTTATGCTGCAGACAGACACACATCTGACAATTACAACCTGGTTCTTATCTTTTGACCAAGTTTCAGTTCTGAACATTTATAAAACCTGCACCAGTACTCTTAATCCAGTGATCTCCAGACTCTACAGTCTTTCATGCAACCGTCTCATTTTTCTGCTCAGACCTCCACATATGGAGCACAGAGCTGGAAGAGGAATACTTTATTTTAGAAACCAGAAGCAGCAGAAACTTTACTGTCCAGCAGACAAACTGAAGAGACTGGAAAGGTTCTGTTCAATAATATTGATTCTCAAAAAAAATGTAATCTCTGAGAAGAAGACGATGTAAAAGCTCACCGGATGTTTAACGGAGTAGTTGATGATCAGGTAGTCGTTGCCGAGAGGAAGCCAAGATCTCATGGTCACAAAGTCTCTGTTCTTGAGAGGACTCGGACATTTCCCTTCAAACAACACACGCACATTAATAGACAGAAGAAACATCTAGAAACTATGAACCCAACAGTCATAGAGAACTGACAGGAGTAATATCCCACGTCTGCGTTGGCCGTCAGCTTCCCGATGTCGTACGTGTCGATCATGTTGGTGTCCCACTTTTTGCGGTAGCTCGTGTCGTGGAGGACATCGTACAGCGTCTCTGCCGTCACGTCTTTACACACTATCCTCATCTGAGACACAGAGACAGAGACACTTCACTACAATGTCGTCTCACTAGCTCCAGGTCTGTCACCTGCCTCCTCCTCATCAGATAAAATGTAGATGATGGTTTAAAGCTCCAGCCAGCAGGTTGATCTCACGAATCACGATACAAGCAGATCATCATCATCATAATGTTTTTTTTATTCAGCACAGAAAGAGACGTTCAGGATCAGCACTGATTCTGACCGTCTGCTCAGTGAATCTGCTCAATGTTTGATCACAGCAGCATCTGGTGGACATCAGAGGAACTGCAGGGAGACACACTGCAGGTCTGAGGCTGCTTATTGGATCAGACAAGCAAGCATCATAGTTTCCTTTAGGTTGAGATGACAAAACTATTCAGTTAAGTTTAGACAACTAAACTATTTAGTTAGGTTCAGACAACTAAACTGCTTAGTTAGGTTCAGACAACTAAACTGCTTAGTTAGGTTCAGACAACTAAACTGCTTAGTTAGGTTCAGACAACTAAACTATTTAGTTAGGTTCAGACAACTAAACTGCTTAGTTAGGTTCAGACAACTAAACTATTTAGTTAGGTTCAGACAACTAAACTGCTTAGTTAGGTTCAGACAACTAAACTGCTTAGTTAGGTTCCTGGTTCATGATTACATACAAAATAACTTTGTGGGATATATATTATATGAATTATGGCACATTTCTTAAATAGGTATAGCTAAAAACGTCCTCTCAAGCTGGTGTTGTGAAGTCTGAACCTGACGTTATGTGGATCAAAAGGTGAAGATCATAACAGGACTTCTTGCTGTTCTACTGCTAACAATGACAACATGCAGAACATCATAATGTAAAGAACCACCATCAACATGTTCTGTCACGTTTTACTGACTGAATCCTAACGTATTTTATAGAATGGACAGCTTTGAAATGAAAGAAAACTCTTATTCATATTAATCATTCATAATTACACATAATGTTAATTAGTGAGATTAGTTACTACACCAAGCTAGATATTTGAGCAGGAGAACATCTGATTTCATACATGACTATGATATATACAGTATATAAATATATATTTCTGGTAGGTTTCATAATGTTCACAGCTCGTCACCATGTGAGATAACGACTGTGTCCTTGAGAGGATTTAATGTCTGAGCTGTTGGTTTTTATTGAGCCTTAAATCAGCTGGAAGCTTTTCTCCTCAGAGAAACACAGACATCATTCAGAGCTCTGTCTGTGTGGGACGTTTGAATGTTTGAAGGTCCTTCATCCTTCAGTCTGAGACATGAAGACAAACCTGCTGCTTCATGGATCTGTCACTTTAATTACTAGATAATAGTAATATTAATATTGATGATAATAATAGTGATAAAGGCTTAGTTATTATTTCATCTTTTGTTCTCGTTACTCTGGAAAAATAACTGTTTGTTGGAGTTTGGTTTGTTGTGCTAGAAGCAGTTCTGACTCCCATCAGCCTTCAATGTTCAGTCAATCTTTAAGAGATACACAATATCCACAAATACACACTAAAAACCCAATAATAGGTAAAGTACAATAACCGTTGCCAACAAACGAGCCTGCTGACACTGTCATTCCTCAATTCCTCACCTGTCCACCAGAGGTCACCTGACCTGGTCTCCCTACAGACCTGCTGCTCATTCAGTCTAAAGCTTTTCTACACTTTTTGTCTCTCAGTCGTTGTTTTCAGCAGAAACTCTGATTTGTTTGAAGCTGAACGGATGGAGACGACGTCAGGAATTCACTTCTGATTCATGTTCGACTTTTATTAATAACGTGCAGGGATTGGTTGTCTCCCTGTTAGGGTTTGGTAGAAGAGACATTGATCATACGATGCCTTGCTCAGAGGAACCTCATCAGCAAAGCTTCCCTTTCCTGCTCAGATCTTATCAGTCTGACTTGTTTTAGAGGTCTCGCTACGAAACAGACAGACAGGTTGAAAACAGAGCTGTCGCACGTCACTGTTTTCCACTGCTGTGATCTCACAGCAGTGTCGCTCCACTGAGCCTCCAGTCATCAGATATCATGAAGCTCTCCGTGTAACTCAATCAGCTGCAGAGTGAATCTTTCATGAAGTCTTTGTGTGTCACTCAGACTTCACATCATCCTTCCTCAGACTTCAGTTATCTCTGAGGTCAAGAAGTCACGCCTTTATTACACTTCATTTAGTATTTGATGAAATAAAGAATAAAGAATATGACGCTGATGATATAAAACTACAACATCTTGTTTTCCATCTTCGGTCAGATGAGAAGCTCAAAGGGACACTTCTAGCCTAGCTTAGCACAAATACTGGAAGCAGGAGGAAACTGCTAGCCTAGCTTCTTTAAAAGATAAATAATCTATCTTGCAACACTTTGACTCGTCTTTATGATTTACATGAAGTATGTTGTTCTGTAATAAACTCAGTTCATCCTGTAGTCAGGACTTTAAAGATGACAACAGATAGCTCCAATGCTAACTGATGCTAAACACGCACTGTCTCCTGTCTTTCTATCTCTACACCTGCTCAATATGAAAAAATGTGAAAAAATATGAAACAATATAAATCAATATAAAACGATAGGAAGCAATATAAAGCAATATAAAATGATATAGAGCAATATGAAACAATATAAGATGATCACATCATCTGTAAAGAGCAGAGATGTAATTCTGAGGTTATTATATTATATGGAATAATGTTTCATATTTTCCTGTCATACAGCCCTGTAGCCTGTAGACAGGTGAGTCTACAGGCTGTCTACAGGATGTCTACAGATGAGCCTGTCTACAGGATGTCTACAGGATGTCTACAGGTGAACCTGTCTACAGGATGTCTACAGGATGTCTACAGATGAGCCTGTCTACAGGATGTCTACAGGATGTCTACAGGTGAACCTGTCTACAGGATGTCTACAGGTGAACCTGTCTACAGGATGTCTACAGGTGAACCTGTCTACAGGATGTCTACAGATGAACCTATCTACAGGATGTCTACAGGTGAACCTGTCTACAGGATGTCTACAGGATGTCTACAGATGAACCTGTCTACAGGATGTCTACAGGTGAACCTGTCTACAGGATGTCTACAGGATGTCTACAGGTGAACCTGTCTACAGGATGTCTACAGATGAACCCGTCTACAGGATGTCTACAGGTGAACCTGTCTACAGGATGTCTACAGATGAACCCGTCTACAGGATGTCTACAGGTGAACCTATCTACAGGATGTCTACAGGTGAACCTGTCTACAGGATGTCTACAGGTGAACCTGTCTACAGGATGTCTACAGGTGAACCTGTCTACAGGATGTCTACAGGTGAACCTGTCTACAGGATGTCTACAGGTGAACCTGTCTACAGGATGTCTACAGATGAACCTGTCTACAGGATGTCTACAGGTGAACCCGTCTACAGAATGTCTACAGATGAGCCTGTCAACAGGATGTCTACAGGTGAACCTGTCTACAGCATGTCTACAGGTGAGCCTGTCAACAGGCTGTCTACAGGATGTCTACAGGTGAACCTGTCTACAGGATGTCTACAGGTGAACCCGTCTACAGAATGTCTACAGATGAGCCTGTCAACAGGATGTCTACAGGTGAACCTGTCTACAGCATGTCTACAGGTGAGCCTGTCTACAGGATGTCTACAGGTGAACCTGTCTACAGGATGTCTACAGATGAACCTGTCTACAGGATGTCTACAGCATGTCTACAGGTGAGCCTGTCAACAGGATGTCTACAGGTGAACCCGTCTACAGAATGTCTACAGATGAGCCTGTCAACAGGCTGTCTACAGGATGTCTACAGGTGAACCTGTCTACAGGATGTCTACAGGTGAACCCGTCTACAGAATGTCTACAGATGAGCCTGTCAACAGGATGTCTACAGGTGAACCTGTCTACAGCATGTCTACAGGTGAGCCTGTCAACAGGCTGTCTACAGGATGTCTACAGGTGAACCTGTCTACAGGATGTCTACAGGTGAACCTGTCTACAGGATGTCTACAGGATGTCTACAGGTGAACCTGTCTACAGGATGTCTACAGGTGAACCTGTCTACAGGATGTCTACAGATGAACCTGTCTACAGGATGTCTACAGCATGTCTACAGGTGAGCCTGTCAACAGGATGTCTACAGGTGAACCCGTCTACAGAATGTCTACAGATGAGCCTGTCTACAGGATGTCTACAGGTGAGCCTGTCAACAGGATGACTACAGATGAACCTGTCTACAGGATGTCTACAGGATGTCTACAGGATGTCTACAGGATGTCTACAGGTGAACCTGTCTACAGGATGTCTACAGGATGTCTACAGATGAACCTGTCTACAGGATGTCTACAGGTGAGCCTGTCTACAGGATGTCTACAGGTGAACCTGTCTACAGGATGTCTACAGATGAGCCTGTCTACAGGATGTCAACAGGATGTCTACAGGTGAACCTGTCTACAGGATGTCTACAGATGAGCCTGTCAACAGGATGTCAACAGGATGTCAACAGATGAACCTGTCTACAGGATGTCTACAGGATGTCTACAGGTGAACCTGTTAACAGGATGTCTACAGGTGAACCCGTCTACAGGATGTCTACAGGTGAGCCTGTCTACAGGATGTCTACAGGATGTCTACAGGTGAACCCGTCTACAGGATGTCTACAGGTGAACCTGTCAACAGGATGTCTACAGAATGTCTACTGGATGTCTACAGGTGAGCCTGTTGGAGTCCTCAGCTCCAGACTTTAATTATTCATGTGTGAGAAGAAGCGCCTTGCTGCTCCCAAAAGGCTTAGTGAATTATTAACATCGTCGTCGTCGTCGTCGTCGTCAGCTGTGCTTCTGTATCAGTGCGTGTGTGTTGTGTCCACAGTGACTTCCTGTGGTCATCAATTATAAAATCACTAATTAAACATTTAGACATATTTATATGTTTAACGTATATATACTGTTTATAAAAAGAGAATCTAGAGTCTGTTTCGAGTTTGGGATTCATAAAGGACCTTCTGGTCTGAAGCCAAACTTAATCTCTGTATTATTGTATTATTATTATGCCTTATATTATTGTGAGAGTCCATGAAACACAAAAATATATGTTCATATGTATTTTGTGACGTCACAGAGCGTCGTGACACTACTGAACTGTTACAGTTGCAAACTGATGCTAAATAACCAGGAGTGTCTGCAGCTGCAGTTCCTCGAAGGACCATTAGGTGGTGCTGTGATACAATTTTGACTGATCTTCTCTTTACAACTAACTTCTTCCTTGATTTTGAGGACGTGACCTGAGGAAAAGGTTCATAAACACGGTTTTTTATCTGATGACGTGGTTCCACATCCAGCAGCAACATGACCCCTCATGAGGAACCTGAGCACAGTAACTCAGCTGTCATATTATTAAATATATGTATATGGACGAGAAGGATCCAAACAGGAAATAGTCCAGTAAAGTAACTGAACCTGTAAAGTGAACCGGTTTCTGTTCTTGTCTCAGTCCTCAAGTTTCCAGTCAAACGTTTTCCTTTCCGCTCTGAATTTTTCAGCACGATGATGTTGAGCGGTGGTTTGATTTTGCCCTGCAGGAGGTGACAGTACTAAAGGGCTAGAGGACTACAGAACTACAGAACGGCAGAACTACAGAACTACACAATTACATAACTACAACTACAGGACTACATGGCTACATGACTACAGGACTACATGACTATAGAACTACAGGACTACAGGACTACATGACTATAGGGCTACATGACTATAGAACTACATGACTACATGACTACATGACTATAGGGCTACATGACTACATGACTATAGGGCTACATGACTACATGACTACAGGACTACATGACTACATGACTACATGACTACATGACTACAGGACTACATGACTACATGACAATAGGACTACATGACTACATGACTATAGGGCTACATGACTACAGGACTACATGACTACAGGACTATAGGACTACAGGACTACATGACTACAGGACTACATGACTACAGGACTACATGACTACATGACTACATGACTATAGGACTACATGACTACATGACTACAGGACTACATGACTACATGACTACATGACTACATGACTACAGGACTACAGGACTACATGACTACATGACTATAGGGCTACATGACTATAGGGCTACATGACTATAGGACTACATGACTACATGACAATAGGACTACATGACTACATGACTATAGGGCTACATGACTACATGACTATAGGACTACATGACTACATGACTACATGACTATAGGGCTACATGACTACATGACTACATGACTATAGGACTACATGACTATAGGACTACATGACTACATGTCTATAGGGCTACAAGACTACATGACTACATGACTACATGACTATAGGACTACATGACTACATGACTACATGACTATAGGACTACATGACTACAGGACTACAGGACTACATGACTACATGACTACAGGACTACATGACTATAGGACTACATGACTACAGGACTACAGGACTACATGACTACATGACTATAGGGCTACATGACTACAGGACAACAGGACTACATGACTATAGGACTACATGACTACAGGACTACATGACTATAGGACTACATGACTACATGACTACATGACTATAGGACTACATGACTACAGGACTACATGACTATAGGACTACATGACTACAGGACTACAGGACTACATGACTACATGACTATAGGGCTACATGACTACAGGACTACAGGACTACATGACTATAGGACTACATGACTACATGACTATAGGGCTAGAGGACTACATGACTACATGACTATAGGACTACATGACTACAGGACTACATGACTACATGACTACATGACTATAGAACTACATAACTACATGACTACAGGACTACATGACTACATGACTACATGACTATAGAACTACATAACTACATGACTACAGGACTACATGACTATAGGACTACAGGACTACATGACTATAGGACTACATGACTATAGGGCTACATGACTACAGGACTACAGGACTACATGACTATAGGACTACATGACTACAGGACTACATGACTATAGGACTACATGACTATAGGACTACATGACTACATGACTATAGAACTACATGACTATAGGACTACATGACTATAGGACTACATGACTACATGACTATAGAACTACATAACTACATGACTACAGTACTACATGACTACATGATTATAGGACTACATGACTACAGGACTACATGACTATAGGACTACATGACTACATGACTATAGAACTACATAACTACATGACTACAGGACTACATGACTATAGGGCTAGAGGACTATAGGACTACATGACTATAGGACTACATGACTACAGGACTACATGACTATAGGACTACAGGACTACATTACTATAGGACTACATGACTACATGACTATAGGACTACATGACTATAGGGCTACATGACTATAGGACTACATGACTACATGACTATAGAACTACATAACTACATGACTACAGGACTACATGACTATAGGACTACATGACTACATGACTACATGACTATAGGACTACATGACTATAGGACTACATGACTACATGACTACAGGACTATAGGACTACATGACTACATGACTATAGAACTACATAACTACATGACTACAGTACTACATGACTACATGATTATAGGACTACATGACTACAGGACTACATGACTATAGGACTACATGACTACATGACTATAGAACTACATAACTACATGACTACAGGACTACATGACTATAGGGCTAGAGGACTATAGGACTACATGACTATAGGACTACATGACTATAGGGCTACATGACTATAGGACTACATGACTACATGACTATAGAACTACATAACTACATGACTACAGGACTACATGACTATAGGACTACATGACTACATGACTACATGACTATAGGACTACATGACTATAGGACTACATGACTACATGACTACAGGACAACATGACTACATGACTACATGACTACATGACTACATGACTATAGGACTACATGACTACATGACTATAGGACTACATGACTACAGGAATATGTGACTATATGACTACATGACTATAGGACTACATGACTACATGACTATAGGACTACATGACTACATGACTACAGGACTACAGGACTACATGACTACATGACTACAGGAATACAGAACTACAGGACAACAAGGCTACCAGACTACAGGCCACAAGGCTACATGACTACAAGCCACCAGGCCACCAGGCTACAAGGATACAAGACTACAGGCCACTAGGCTACAAGACTACAGGCCACCAGGCTAGAAGACTACAAGACTACAAGACTACAGGCCACCAGGCTAGAAGACTACAAGACTACAAGGCTACAGACCACCAGGCTACAAGACTACAAGGCTACAGGCCACCAGGCTAGAAGACTACAAGACTACAAGGCTACAGACCACCGGGCTACAAGACTACAAGACTACAGGCCACCAGGCTACAAGGCTACAAGACTACAGGCCACCAGGCCACAGGGAACTGGTACCTCTCCAGCTAACAGTCCGCTCTACTTTGTCCACATCAGGACTTGAACCACCGATCCAATAGGTCTGGCCGCTGCGTCAGGTTTTATAAAACATAAGAAATGTCTTCAAATGTCTCTCCGACCAACATCAGCACGAGATCATCATAAGAGTTTCTATTGATTATCTGATTGGTGACTCCTCGTTGATCAGCTGTTTACTCACATCATCACATCTCAAGTGAACCAATCAGATGAGTTCCTCCAGAGACTCTAAATACTGACTGAAGGAGGAGTTGACTGTAATACCTCACATTGATTGCTGCTGTTTTAATATTTATTCATGTTTACATTTAAAATCACTAGTTTGACCCGTTTTTGCTGCATGAAGGATTATTTTAATCTATAATATTTTCATAATAATTTATTTTATTATTTTAATGTGAAGTTTATTTATTATCGTATGATTAATATCTTCAGCTGAATCCTTCAATATAGATTTTCTTCTAGTTCAGGCTCCATCTGATTATTATGGTTATTATTGATTCATTTGATTCATCTGATCATTATGGTTATTATTGATTCATCTGATCAATATTTTCTCAATTCATATCATATTTCATAAAAGAATAGTAAAATAAAATTCTGAGGAGATGTTTGTTTTACTCGACCAACAATCTAAAACTTTAACTTTATTCTGAGTATTTGGGGCTTTTCTGAGCTTTAAAATGAATCAAACTCAAATATTTTGTCAGTCTAATCGATGAATCGACCTGCAGCTCGACTTCATTCATCTGAAAGCTTCAGTTCAAAGTTTGACATCAAGAGTAATATGATAAGACCTGCTCTGAGAGCAGCCGGTCCAGGTCTGACCCGGTCTGACCTGGTTCAGGTCTGAGCGCTCACCTTGAGTTTCTGGACGGTCCGGCTCTCCTCCTCGCGACACCACACCGTCACTCCTCCTTTATTGTAGCGGCTGACCCATCCGTCACAGCTCAGACACTGGTCTTTGAACGAGGAGAAGTCCGAGTCGTCCGGGATCTGCACCGGCATCTCCGCGACCACGACAGCTTATTAAATGTAATAATAATAATAATGACACAAAGAGGCGTTCAGGTGCTCCTGCAGAGTGAGCTGATGACAGCAGCAGCTTCTCTTCTGTCTGTCAGGTGAACTTCTTCCTCCTCCTCCTCCTCACTGCACAGATGGGTTAGAGAGCACAGAGCTCTCCCTCTGTCCACACTTTAAACCGTGTGTTTGTATATTTACAGACATCTTCTCAAATATTATATATTATATATTATATATTCTAGAGTCTCCTCCATCACAGATACAGAACCAAGAGGAATTATTCCATGTTTCGGTGTTTTCACTTCTCAATAGCCTTCATCAACCCAAACACAGTAAACTAGAATATTTTAAATATATTTGTATTGTTATTAAATTATATTTATATTAAATATATATGTATAATAATATTATGAATTATATTATGATATAGACATTTAGATTTCTGTATTATTCTTCCTACCTTTCAATAACACTCATAAACTAATACTTGAGATAAATCAGTAGAGTGACTCATCCTCTCAATAGACCATCTCTGGTAACAGGTTGGATGTAAAGAATGCTGCCTTCAGGGGCTCCTGTAAATATAACCATCCCCATGCTAGACAAGAGAGGAAAGATGATGTATTTTCACATCAGTCGGTCCTTCTGCATGAAACATGTGAGGTTTTCATTTAATAATTAGCTTTTGATTGATTTCACTGAAACACTGATTCAGAGTTTATTTTATGTTCTGGGAAAATATGTGAAATACGTCTGAAGATCTAAAACAGTTTGGATGTAAACCTCCTTTAGGTTCAGACTTCCAGACCATAGAGAAATGTGAATCACAACCTGTGAGCTGAGCGATGTGATTTCAGACGGCCGCTGAATGCACCAGTAACAGTAACTGATACCTGTTGTTCAGGTGGAGCGGTGGGCGGAGGGAAAAGTGTGAGTCACACTGATGGTCAACAGATCAGGTATCAGCAGAGAAACACAGAAGAAGAAGAAGAAGAAGAAGAAGCTTCCAGAAACTGTCTTTGTATTGTTGTATTGTATTGTAGACTTTTATTCTGAAACTAGTTTAGTTTTAACTCTATGACACAAAGACTTTTACTCTGAAACTAGTTTAGTTTTAAAGCTATGACACAAAGACTTTTACTCTGAAACTAGTTTAGTTTTAACTCTATGACACAGAGACTTTTACTCTGAAACTAGTTTAGTTTTAACTCTGTGACGCAGAGACTTTTACTCTGAAACTAGTTTAGTTTTAACTCTATGACACAAAGACTTTTACTCTGAAACTAGTTTAGTTTTAACTCTATGACACAGAGACTTTTACTCTGAAACTAGTTTAGTTTTAACTCTATGACACAGAGACTTTTACTCTGAAACTAGTTTAGTTTTAACTCTATGACACAAAGACTTTTACTCTGAAACTAGTTTAGTTTTAACTCTATGACACAGAGACTTTTACTCTGAAATTAGTTTAGTTTTAACTCTATGACACAGAGACTTTTACTCTGAAACTAGTTTAGTTTTAAAGCTATGACACAGAGACTTTTACTCTGAAACTAGTTTAGTTTTAACTCTATGACACAGAGACTTTTACTCTGAAACTAGTTTAGTTTTAACTCTATGACACAAAGACTTTTACTCTGAAACTAGTTTAGTTTTAACTCTATGACACAAAGACTTTTACTCTGAAACTAGTTTAGTTTTAACTCTATGACACAGAGACTTTTACTCTGAAATTAGTTTAGTTTTAACTCTATGACACAGAGACTTTTACTCTGAAACTAGTTTAGTTTTAACTCTATGACACAAAGACTTTTACTCTGAAACTAGTTTAGTTTTAACTCTATGACACAGAGACTTTTACTCTGAAACTAGTTTAGTTTTAAAGCTATGACACAGAGACTTTTACTCTGAAACTAGTTTAGTTTTAACTCTATGACACAGAGACTTTTACTCTGAAACTAGTTTAGTTTTAAAGCTATGACACAAAGACTTTTACTCTGAAACTAGTTTAGTTTTAAAGCTATGACACAGAGACTTTTACTCTGAAACTAGTTTAGTTTTAACTCTATGACACAAAGACTTTTACTCTGAAACTAGTTTAGTTTTAACTCTATGACACAAAGACTTTTACTCTGAAACTAGTTTAGTTTTAACTCTGTGACGCAGAGACTTTTACTCTGAAACTAGTTTAGTTTTAACTCTATGACACAAAGACTTTTACTCTGAAACTAGTTTAGTTTTAACTCTATGACACAGAGACTTTTACTCTGAAACTAGTTTAGTTTTAACTCTATGACACAAAGACTTTTACTCTGAAACTAGTTTAGTTTTAACTCTGTGACGCAGAGACTTTTACTCTGAAACTAGTTTAGTTTTAACTCTATGACACAAAGACTTTTACTCTGAAACTAGTTTAGTTTTAACTCTGTGACGCAGAGACTTTTACTCTGAAACTAGTTTAGTTTTAACTCTATGACACAAAGACTTTTACTCTGAAACTAGTTTAGTTTTAACTCTATGACACAGAGACTTTTACTCTGAAATTAGTTTAGTTTTAACTCTATGACACAGAGACTTTTACTCTGAAATTAGTTTAGTTTTAACTCTATGACACAGAGACTTTTACTCTGAAACTAGTTTAGTTTTAACTCCATTACACAGAGACTTTTACTCTGAAAATCTTACTTTGCAGATCCAGAATTTACATTTAAAAACAATGATAAGCTGATGATATGTGTAGTTTTAGTTTGTATGCAGGATATTTATGTAGGCTACTAGTACTTATACTTAAGTAAAGGATCTGAGTACTTCTGAGTACCACCTCTGTGTTCCCAGCAGAGGGAGCTCTGCACCCTGAAACCAGTTTGTGTGTGTGTGTGTGTGTGTCCTCTTCACATCAGTGGGTGAAAGCTGCTCATGACCTGTGACCTGTGAGAACATCTGCTGGAAACCTGAACTTTTCCTGAACACAAAGCAGCTCTGTGTGTTACAGACCATCTGCTGCACACACACACACATGAATAGAGGATATGCCTGTACCTTCAGAATACTCTTGGTATCATAATAGAGGTGCAGGCATCAGTATATATATATATATATATATATATATATATATATACTTCTGCATCTAAAACAACCACAGAAAGAGTCTCTCACTCGTACTATGCTGCTTCTAAGTGTTCATTATTTACAATGGGAACACTTTACATGCACGATGTCTCAACGTGTGTTTTGTTTTTAAAAACGTCTTTTGGACAAACGTCCTGTTATGTGGGTGTACAGGATGAATATGCTGCTCCATGTTTCACATGTTTTTATCTGGTGTTTGTTGTGATGTAACCAACTGACCCCAGTACCAGGATCAAGATTACAACTTTTACTCTGAAAACCAGTTATGTCACAAGTGCTTTTACTTTGAAACCTGTTCAGCTTCAACTTCACGACACAAAAACTTTTACTCTGAAAACAAGTTTGGCTTCAGCTTAATGACACAAATACCTTTACTCTGAAAATGAGATTAATTTCAGCTTCAAATTGTACACATTTGAGGTACTTTTCTACTCAAAGATGATTTAGTTTTTAAAGGATGATTCATTGTTATAGATGAGACTACAGTGCAGCTCAGGAGTCTATAAGGTCGTAAAAACAATGAGTCAATGCATCAGTAATAATAATATTATTATTATTATACATTACATATAAAGATATAGCTCAACAAGTACATTTATCTAATTTTCATGAACTGCATTTAGAAGATTCCTCACGACGACATGATGACGTACTGAACACGTCTATGAACACACACACACACACACACACACACACACACATTACATTACAGTCATTGAGCAGACGCTTTTATCCAAAGAGACTTACAGTCAGTGTGTTCAACATCGTATTCAAGAGAACTACTCGTCACCAGAAGTCATGAGTTCATCTCCTTTAAACATCTCAGAGCAGAAACCAGAGCAGACGTACAGAAACACACGAGCATGAACACAACCAGTGCTGAGAGGAAGGCTCAGGGTAGACCTTCATGAAGAGGTGAGTCTTCAGCCTGATGGAAGATGGGCAGCGACTCTGCTGTCCTGACGTCAGTGGGGAGTTCATTCCACCATCGTGGGGCCAGGACAGAGAACAGAGACCGGGTCCATCGGCCGCAGGGACCTCTGAGCGACGGGGAACCGATCGCCCCGAGGCAGCAGAGCGGAGTGGTCGGGGGGGGTGTAGGGCTAGACCATGGCCTGGAGACAGGAAGGAGCTGTTCCTTTCACTGCCCTGTAGACTAGCACCAGAGTCTGAACCTGTAGACTAGCACCAGAGTCTGAACCTGTAGGCTAGCACCAGAGTCTGAACCTGTAGACTAGCACCAGAGTCTGAACCTGTAGGCTAGCACCAGAGTCTGAACCTGTAGGCTAGCACCAGAGTCTGAACCTGTAGGCTAGCACCAGAGTCTGAACCTGTAGACTAGCACCAGAGTCTGAACCTGTAGGCTAGCACCAGAGTCTGAACCTGTAGACTAGCACCAGAGTCTGAACCTGTAGGCTAGCACCAGAGTCTGAACCTGTAGGCTAGCACCAGAGTCTGAACCTGTAGACTAGCACCAGAGTCTGAACCTGTAGGCTAGCACCAGAGTCTGAACCTGTAGACTAGCACCAGAGTCTGGACCTGTAGACTAGCACCAGAGTCTGAACCTGTAGGCTAGAACCAGAGTCTGGACCTGTAGGCTAGAACCAGAGTCTGAACCTGTAGACTAGCACCAGAGTCTGGACCTGTAGGCTAGCACCAGAGTCTGGACCTGTAGGCTAGAACCAGAGTCTGGACCTGTAGGCTAGAACCAGAGTCTGAACCTGTAGACTAGCACCAGAGTCTGGACCTGTAGGCTAGAACCAGAGTCTGAACCTGTAGGCTAGCACCAGAGTCTGGACCTGTAGACTAGCACCAGAGTCTGGACCTGTAGGCTAGAACCAGAGTCTGAACCTGTAGACTAGCACCAGAGTCTGAACCTGTAGGCTAGCACCAGAGTCTGAACCTGTAGACTAGCACCAGAGTCTGAACCTGTAGACTAGCACCAGAGTCTGAACCTGTAGACTAGCACCAGAGTCTGAACCTGTAGGCTAGCACCAGAGTCTGAACCTGTAGGCTAGCACCAGAGTCTGAACCTGTAGACTAGCACCAGAGTCTGAACCTGTAGACTAGCACCAGAATCTGAACCTGTAGACTAGCACCAGAGTCTGAACCTGTAGACTAGCACCAGAGTCTGAACCTGTAGACTAGCACCAGAGTCTGAACCTGTAGGCTAGCACCAGAGTCTGAACCTGGATGAGAGCTCTTACAGGGAGCCAGTGTAGAGCACGGAGAAGGGAGGTTGTGGGAGAACTTGGGGTGATTGAACACCAGACGAGCTGCAGCTTTCTGGACGAGCTCCAGAGGTCTGATGGCCGACGCCGGGGCTCCGGCAAGTAGAGAGCTGCAGTAGACCAGGAGGGAGATGACCAGAGCCTGGATGAGGACCTGCTCCGTCTCCTCAGTGAGGAAGAGGAGAATCCTCCTGATGTTGTAGAGCAGGAATCTGCAGGAGCGTGTAACCGATGAGATGTTTGCTGAGAACGACAGCTGGTCGTCCAGGGTCACACTCACACACTCTCACACACAAACACTCACACACACTCTCACACACTCACACATAAACACACTCACACACACTCACACTCACACTCACACACACTCACACACACTCTCACACACTCACACATAAACACACTCACACACACTCACACTCACACTCACACATAAACACACTCACACACTCTCACACACTCACACATAAACACACTCACACACCCTCACACTCACACTCACACACTCACACTCACACACACAAACACTCACACACACTCACACTCACACACACTCTCACACACTCACACATAAACACACTCACACACACTCACACTCACACTCACACACACTCACACACACTCTCACACACTCACACATAAACACACTCACACACACTCACACTCACACTCACACATAAACACACTCACACACTCTCACACACTCACACATAAACACACTCACACACCCTCACACTCACACTCACACACTCACACTCACACACACAAACACTCACACACACTCACACTCACACACACTCTCACACACTCACACATAAACACACTCACAAACACTCACACTCACACACACAAACACTCACACACACTCACACTCACACACACTCACACACACAAACACTCACACACACTCACTCACACTCACACTCACACTCACACACACTCACACAAACACTCACACTCACACTCACAAACACTCACACACACTCACACTCACACTCACACACAAACACACACACTCACACACTCACACTCACACATACACACACACACACTCACACTCACACTCACCCAAAACAATATGCCAACCTGGTTCCCCCTCGGACCAGGTCCTTCCTCGTTCTGTCCACTGTGGTGTCCACCTGAAACTCCAGGAGGATAAACATGAAATAGTTTCCTCCCTTTAAATGTTTAACGAGAGGAAAAGGTGTCTGAGGGTCAAATGGGCAATAGTTCAGGTCGGACACATTCAGGTCAACTAGCTTTTAGCTGTTAGCCGTTAGCTGTTAGCTGTTAGCCGTTAGCTGTTAGCTTACATAACTTCAGGTAGAGGGCTTCTGTTTTTCAGTCATTATTACATTAATGAAAGAGGAGTGAAGTGAGTCAGAGGATTCCTCCTCATCCTCAGTGTGAAATGATGAAGGTGGTTTCAGGTGGAGATGACGTTCAGCCGCTCATGTCTCGCCTCACCTCACGTGCACATGGATTAAAAAAAGGAGGTCTGCTTAGTTTAACAGATCCAGTGAGATGACTTCACCTCTTCATCCTCAGAGCGATGACTTCACCTCTTCATCCTCAGAGCGATGACTTCACCTCTTCATCCTCAGAGAGATGACTTCACCTCTTCATCCTCAGACAGGCGGCCCACGTGTCCTCTCTGCGGTCGGGCAGGGCTGAATATTTCCATCATTATTCGTTTCTATGCTGATGACACCCACGAATATCTAACAGTGAAACAAAGGTTTTAAGAAAGAAACCACATGTCCATGTTTCCTGTCTTCAGACAAAAGAACTGTCGATCCAAAATATTACATGTTATTGTTTGAGGTTCTTTTATTCTAAGTTTCGTCTTCACTTCTGAAGAACTTCTTAGAGAAACTAAACTTTGAAAATGTTTTTACTTTCACTTCATTACTGTCGGTTTGGTCCAGTAATCTGGTTTCTGTGGACCTGGTCCAGTAATCTGGTTCCCTTTAGCATCATGTAAACAACAGACTGGATCTCTGATGTTTACATGAAACCAGGTTCCTGTCTTGAACTGAATCAAAGTGGAACAGTTTAAACAAACTACAGTCAGAAGTACTCTGATGTTTTACTACAGTAAGAAGTACTCTAGTGTTTTACTACTGGAAAAGTTATAATACTACAGAGTAGATGTACTTTGATACAAGTAAGATGATACCGTGATACTGCAGAGACAGACCAGGTCTGTATGAGTCCCTGTGAGTCCTCTATAGACAGAGACAGACCAGGTCTGTGTGTCCTTCAGGTCTTCAGAGTCACTGATCTGAGGTCAGCCAGGAGACCCGGCTCAGAGGAAATCTGTTAAAAGCATCAAGTCTCAGCTGGAGTCTGGTTCTCATTGGACCAGGACCAGGACCTTTCAGACGGATCGGTCCGTCCCACATCTGATGATTCTTGTCTTCAGAGTCTCAGGAGACAAACAATGAAGGAGGTTATTTCTTATTAAAATCATATTGAAACAGTTCCATGAGGAAAGATTCATGTTTTAATATTTGAATTCAAACTACAGCAGCTTTAAGTTTATTCTGTACGGTGGCCTGTTGAGGACAAATCACACTCACACTGGCTCAGCTTTCTTTGTTCGTTTTTCAGCTGCTTAAAATGTATTTAATTTAAATAGAATTTTACTTATTTTACTGAACTGAAGGAGTTCGTTTGTTCTCCTCTCCTCCTCCTCCTTCCTCCTCCTCCTCCTCCTCCTCCTCTCTGGTTTATAAGTCTCTCCCCTCACGGATCCCGGAGGCACTGCCAGCTGCGGAGAAGGAAGCAGAAGAAGAAGAAGAAGCAGAAGAAGTAGAAGTAGTAGAAGAAGAAGGAGAAGAAGAAGAAGTAGAAGAAGAAGAAGAAGAAGAAAAGAGAAGAAGTAGAAGAATCAGAGTATTTTCCGTCTCCTTGAAGATGAGGGTCTCCGTGCTGGTTCTGGGTCTCTCTCTGGTTCTGACGGTCTGCGTGGCCCGGTCTCCGTACCAGGCGGTCCTGCAGCACAGCCGCATCAGAGGCCGGCTGCAGGGGTGAGTTCTGTGCTTTCATATCTATGAACATGTTATAATGAACCTCATGTTTGTTCATTTCATTCATAATAATGACGTCACAACGAGTTAACGTTCATTTAGCACATAGTTTAGAATAATACCTTTAGTTTTCTGTTCATAATAATTATAATGGATTATGTATGTGTATATATATATATATATATATATATATATATATATATATATATATATATATATATATATATTATATACATGTTATATACATCTTACCTGTCCACCTTAACACTCGACTTGAGCTCAGATTAAGGTGGAATGTGATCAATGCAGAAATC
>NC_136537.1:26657656-26717656 GCF_910591455.1 Pholis gunnellus
AGTTGGTATTTTATAATATTTCCACAGCGAGAGTGGAAGGAAACAAGACTTCTGTCAGGTTTCATTTTGAGGATTTTCTGGTAAAGTTTGACTTGATCTGAATCAGTCAACTTGTAATCTGACTACTTGTGAGTCAATGTGTACGTCAGCTCTACAGCCGACGGGTTCAGAGGGTTGATCCAGTCTGGATCCAGGTTCTTTATAAGATCCTGTTTGTTTTGGATGACTGTCAGGTTTATTATTGAATCTATTTCGTATTCAAACCATCATCTAAGTTCTGCTCTTCAGACTCACAGGAGGCAGAAAGCAGAGAGGTCTGTGTGATCGGTTTGCTGCTGAAGAAGACATGATGTTCGTTTCAGCTGCTTCTGTAGTTAAAGCCTCCTGTGAGGCTCTGGGACGGTTCCTCCTGCTCAGGAAGCGAGGAGCTCCTGGTGGTTTAGTGTTTTTCCTGGCGATGGTTGCGGGTCCCCCGTCAGGATTCTGGTCTGGCTGCAGATTCTTCTTCTCTCTGAGGAAATGAGCTTTATGAGCCCAGACGGCTGAGAAACATTTATTATGGAAATCTCTACAGGAAGTCATGGAGGCCTTTGCTCGGCTTCCACGCTTCATTACAGCCAACATGTGAGGAATCCTCCAGAACCGTTCCTACAGAGACGCTGAAGCAAGTTCACACGTAGAACATGGTCCACATTTCATTCTGCAGTTCTGTCTTCCAAGTATTTATTTATCTATAGCATAGCTATAGCAACTATACATATATATACATATATATATGTATAGTTGCTATATTTTGCTAAATATTTTGCTAAAAGTTGTAATTGTTGCACAGCACTAATATTTCTTTTCTTGGTATGTTGGTCAGACACTATGCAACGCTGATTAGCGTAATATGTGTGGTGTTTGTTATAAATGTACACTACCGTTCAAAAGTTTGGGGTCACCCAGACAATTTCGTGTTAATTTTCAGTTTCTTCGCAATGTCTCTCATGGAATAGCTTCATTTCTAAGAACAAGAACAGACGGCGAGTTTCACATGAAAGTTCTCTTTTTCTGTCCATGTTGAGAGTATAATCCAACCCACACATGTGATGCTCCAGATACTCTTATGTAGATATTTCATTAAAAACCAGACGTTTCCACCTAGAATAGTCATTAACCACATTAACAATGTATAGAGTGTATTTCTGATTAATTTAATGTTATCTTCATTGAAAGAAACAGTGCTTTTCTTTGAGAAATAAGGACATTTCTAAGTGACCCCAAACTTTTAAACAGTAGTGTACGTTGGTACATAGAGGTGATGAGAAGCTGTACATGGAGGGACTTAGGACCCAGGGGAACGTAGGTGAAGGAAACAGGAAGAGACGTCACACAAACAGCTGTTCACCGCTCGCTGACGGTTCTTGTGTTAAAAATGTCGCTTAATAAAAAAAAAAAATGCGTTAACGCGTAATAAAATAATTGTCACCGTTAATTAATTAATGTGTTAACGCGATAATATCTCATCTTTTTATAAACGTTCATTCATGTTTTCATATTTTCACTGGAGATAAATTCAGTCCATTAATAAACACGTCGATCAATCAGCTGCTGAGCAACACATATTATTGGCTGCTGAAGGAAACTGTTGGACCAATCAGGAGCTGCGGTTCGTGGTTCTGATGTGAGGTCCAGTGACTCAGATGTGTTCTGGTCCAGGTTCAGAGTCCTCAAAGGGATCCGGACCTCCATCAGACTCTAAACCACATGTAAACCGGACCATTACGCTCTTTGTTTATGATCTCATGGAAACTCTTCTCCCGTCTGTTATGGTGCACATAACTTTATGAGCATCATTATCCTCAGACAGGAATTTATGAGCTCCTGAAGCAGAAATATTAACGTTACGAGCTTCTCAGGTGGAAACTGAGACTTTTATGGAGGAGTTGTTTTTCTTCCTCCTGAGGCTGAAACCTGCAGAAGGACGTTTGTGAAGAAGGTGAAGGAAGAATAGAACATGTGATCCTCATGTGTCCTCATGTGTCCTCTTGTGTCCTCTTGTGTCCTCATGTGATCCTCATGTGTCCTCTTGTGTCCTCATGTGTCCTCATGTGATCCTCTTGTGTCCTCTTGTGTCCTCATGTGTCCTCATGTGTCCTCTTGTGTCCTCTTGTGTCCTCATGTGATCCTCTTGTGTCCTCTTGTGTCCTCATGTGTCCTCATGTGTCCTCATGTGTCCTCTTGTGTCCTCATGTGTCCTCATGTGTCCTCATGTGTCCTCTTGTGTCCTCTTCCCTCTGCAGGGTGATCACCTACGAGTGCTGTCCTGGTTATGAGAAGATTCCTGGAGAGAAGGGCTGTCCTGCTGGTATGACCTCTGACTTAAACTTAAACTGAAGCTCTCTGTGCTGCTGTGACCCTGTTGCATTGTGGGAGTCGTGCTCTGACAGCAGGTCTTTGTGTGCAGCGCTGCCTCTGGTGAACATCTACAACACTCTGGGTGTAGTAGGAGCCTCCACCACTCAGATGTACACTGAACGAGCTCAGCTGAAGGAGGAGATCGAAGGTCCGGGCAGCTTCACCTTCTTCGCTCCGAGCAACGAGGCGTGGGCTGCCCTGCCCACGGTCAGTACCACTCCGCCGCTGAAAATAGGCCCCTACAAATGCCTCCTACCCAGAATGCACTAGCAACCATCGAGTAACACTGTAGCAACAACATCAAAGACCAAAGGATTTCTGAGTTCTTCCTGCAGAAACGATCAGATTTAACGGTTGAAAACGGTCTCAGATTGTCTTCATGCTCATTTCTCAGAGAAGAAAACACTTTAGTGATGCAGTGTGTTGTAGTTTCCATGGTGATGATACTCGGTTGTTGTTGTTGTGTTGCAGGAGATCCTGGACGCTCTGGTGAGCAACGTGAACATCGAGCTGCTGAACGCTCTTCATTATCACATGGTGAGCCGCCGGCTGACCTCCGAGGAGCTGAGACACGGGTCCTCCTTCGCCTCCATGTACCAGGGCTTCCACGTCCACATCCACCACTACAGCAACGGGGTCAGTGAACGCCTCACGGAGACTCCGGTGACGAGTCAGCAGAATCACTGTGTGCTGATGATGACGTGACATTTAAAGATGTCTCCTTCACCTCCTCAGATCGTGACGGTGAACTGCGCCCGGCTGATCAAACCCGACCAACACGCCACTAACGGCATCGTGCACGTGGTCGACCGCGTCATCACCGCCGTCTCCAACAACGTGCACATGCTCATCGACGTGGACGACGACCTGGAGACGCTGCGTGTGAGTTCATCGATTGACCGATCAATAGAAATGTCGCTTTTCAGTCGCTGACCTCCTGACCTTCGTCTCTGTGTCTCAGACGGCGCTGGCGGCTGCAGGTCTGACCACCATGCTGGAGAACGACGGTCAGTACACCATCTTCGCTCCCACCAACGAGGCCTTCGAGAAGATTCCTCAGGAGACCCTGAACAGGATCCTGGGAGACCCCGTGGCTCTAAAAGGTGACCGGCTGATTACTGGTCTTTGTAGTTTTAGACTATAAACCTGAGGAACTTGTTTCTGATGTCAGTCCTCTTGTGTACTTGCCTGCCCCCCCTCAGACCTGCTGAACTACCACATCCTGAAGCACATGCAGTGTGCCGAGTCCATCGTGTCGGGGACCCCGATGGAGACTCTGCAGGGCACCGTGCTGGAAGTGGGCTGTGATGGAGACCAGATGACTCTGAACGGGAGGGCCATCGTCACCATGAAAGACCAGCTGGGAACCAACGGAGTCATCCACTACATCAACGAGCTGCTCATCCCCGACTCAGGTACTAATCCTACCGCTAATACAACCACTGCTGCAGCACACACTGAAGCTGATACTGCATTGAACAGTTCTACTGTCAGACTGCAGCACATTCACACGTCACTGTGCTGCAGGAGCTACTCGTGCTGCTAATGCTGCATCCAACGCTGAGAGTACCTCAAACTACAGAAGTACTGCAGTGCAAAACAATACATCCACCGTCAGTAGTAGTTGTGGTAGCAGTAGAAGTACTCGCAGTACTATTCCACTTGTTCTTTTTCAGCCAAAGTTCTGCTGGAGCTGGCTGAGGGTTCATCTGTTGCCACGGCGACCAAGCTGTTGGTGGAGGCCGGTCTGTCCTCCCACCTGACGGGCTCCGAGGCTCTGACCCTGCTGGCTCCTCTGGACGACGCCTTCAAAGGTAACGCTGCTGACCGGGCAGGTCCGTCTCACAACTTCTCTTTTCTTTGTTAGTTGTACGTCCTCAGTACCCGTCTGTGTCTCTGTAACAGGAAGTGACACGACGATGACACCTGACTTGAAGAAGCTGATGACTAATCACATCCTGAAGGAGCGGCTGTCCTCCAAGTCTCTGTATCACGGTCAGGAGCTGGAGACGCTGGGAGGCCTCAAACTCCGAGTGTTCGTCTACAGAAACGTAAGAACTCTGATGAGTTTCCTCACCCTGAAGCGTGTTTGTCTCTGTTTTCTCCTGTTTTACGAACGGTGTTAGCGTTAGCGTTAGCTTCAGTTGGGTTGGATGGAGATCAGATCATCTGCTCCACGAGTCTCGATGCCCACTTCAAGACCACGTTAAAAACACAAAACCAAACCATAACTCTCGTGCACTTCAACAAACAAAATGCTTTATAACTCTTTTCACACTGAAAGCTTATTATTAATTCCTGATGAAAACCTCAATCTTACAGGATTACATTTGAACACGTCGTCATAATGTGATCATTTGCCTTCACGCAATGCTAGAACTTGAACGCATCATAATGTAACTCAATGCTACGTTAGCTGTTAGCTCCGTGATTTAGCCAAGCAGGACTGTGCTGCCCACCTGTTGCTAACAGCTAACGTTGTTCACAATGTAGCATTATCAGCGACATCTTGGTTGGTCTCGAGTCCTGATCCAGGTACCTATGGTACTCTTGGTAATGTAGAAAAACCAGTATCCACTTGTTACCAGAGATTCAGTTGTCCTGACGAACCGTAACGGAGTTCGTCTGTAACCGGACCGAGACCAGCTCTTCAACAAGGTCTTGGTCCGGTTGTTTTGGTCCGCACCAAAGTAGGATTGCTGTTTTCACATCTGTCGAAACAAACCTACCGACAGGGGTCGCTTCAACCCAACTAAAGAAGGCCGGAGTGAAAACGTAGTCCTGTTGGACAGCAGGTTTGTTGACTTGAACTCGTATTACAGCTCTGAATTCTCAGATGCAGACACCTGGATCCTGGATCCTGGATCCTGGATCCTGGATCCTGGAGTGAAGCTTTGTTGGAAATTGACAAACATCTGGATCGGTGTTCAGACAAACTGGATCTGTGACCGGATTATGTTTGAGTCCTGGTCCTGGTTTCGTGTTTGATGTCAGAACCAGAAACAGCTTGTTCATCTGTTTTTGTAATGAGACTCAGTGATTTTCATTTTCCTTCACATTCATTCAGAAAGAATCAGACTTTCCCACATCAGCTGACTCACTCCTCGTCTCCCAGCGGATCAGGTATTTAGTCTGTGTTGCCTGTTGCTGGGCGGATTGGGCGGCTCGTCTGTCCTCATTGGTAATAAATATTGTCTCTTGATCTCTGATGGTTTCATGAGGTCTCTGAGGTTTAACAAACCCAGTTTCTCTGTTGGATCAGTTGTGCTGATCAGGATCTTTAGTTTGACTTCTGAGGTTTTATATTTTCATCTAATGATGAGTCTGAGAAGTAACGTAAAACTTTATTTAAATTTTGAAATCATTTTTCAAAAGCAGCAGGACTGCAGGAGATGTGGTGAGTGTGAGCACGTTGAAGCCTCATCACTGCGCCCACATGTGGTGATGAGTCATCCAAAGTCAGTGGAGGCGTGCATTTCATACCTGGGCCTTCACTGCTGCCCTGCAGCTGAACCACCTCATTGTGACGCCACAGCTACGGTTATTATTTTAGTGTAAAAATGAATGAAAAACCTATAAATACACTAACGTCAGAGTGCAGATAACGTTATATGAATACGTGCACAGGATGCTGAGTCATTAACGGACAATGCATTAAAACAACTGGGAGCTAAAACACGCATTCCACCGCACACTGAAGAGCACCATTCAGATATTATTCACATCAGAGGAGCAACATACACCATCAACATAACACCACAGACACATGAACACAGTAACGCTACGATCACTCCTCCAGCTAATACACCAGACCTGAGCTCCTTAGTGACGGATCACATGAGTCCACTTGAACACACATGAATCTTCAAAGACGGTCACTTTAACACTTTAACTCAAACTAAACTTTAACACTTTAACTCAAACTTCACTTTAACACTTTAACTCAAACTTCACTTTAACACTTTAACTCAAACTTAACTTTAACACTTTAACTCAAACTTAACTTTAACACTTTAACTCAAACTTAACTTTAACACTTTAACTCAAACTTAACTTTAACACTTTGACTTAAACTTAACTTTAACACTTTGACTTTAACACTTTAACTTAAACACTTTAACTTAAACTTAACTTTAACACTTTGACTTAAACTTAACTTTAACACTTTAACTCAAACTTAACTTTAACACTTTAACTCAAACTTAACTTTAACACTTTGACTTAAACTTAACTTTAACACTTTGACTTTAACACTTTAACTTAAACACTTTAACTTAAACTTAACTTTAACACTTTAACTCAAACTTCACTTTAACACTTTAACTCAAACTTCACTTTAACACTTTAACTCAAACTTAACTTTAACACTTTGACTTAAACTTAACTTTAACACTTTAACTCAAACTTAACTTGACCACTTTCCTCTGGTTTCTGGTTGTACAGGTGACGTTGCTCCTCTGGTTTCTGGTTGTACAGGTGACGTTGCTCCTCTGGTTTCTGGTTGTACAGGTGACGTTGCTCCTCTGGTTTCTGGTTGTACAGGTGACGTTGCTCCTCTGGTTTCTGGTTGTACAGGTGACGTTGCTCTGCTGGTTCTGTAATCCTTAGCACGGTTTACTGATCGGTCAACATTGTTTAGTATGATGACCGAAGCTCTTCAAGTTGTCCAGGTAACAGAACACCTATGTGAACATCTGTAATTGACAGCGTTATTGATCGTGTAGTGATCAGTCTTTGGTTTGAGGGTTTGAGGGTTTGAGGTGGTCTCTGGTGGTCTCTGGTGGTCTCCACAGTGGCTCTACATGTTTCAGGTCTTGGACTCGTGGGTGGCTCACATTTCTGCTCAGTAATGAACTCTGCAGACCACAAGAAGTTTCCTGCTTCCCACGGCTGCTAAATCTTTCCAGACACCAGAAGTAGGCTGCCGTGTGTGTGTGTGTGTGTGTGTGTGTGTGTGTGTGTGTGTGTGTGTGTGTGTGTGTGTGTGTGTGTGTGTGTGTGTGTGTGTGTGTGTGTGTGTGTGTGTGTGAGACAAGCTTTAACAAAATAGCTGCCCTCCAGGATCTGATGTGGAGTCCAGAGACCCACAGATAGTGTCCAACATAAGGACATAGTTATCGTACATACACACATATATATATGTATATATATATATATATATATATATGTATATGTATGTATGTATGTATGTATTAGGGCTGGGCAAGTTAACGTGTTATTATAACAGTTTTTTATTTTTCATTATTCATCTCTGACACACATGAAGATAAAGTTGTGAACACGCTGAATATCTATGATCAGAATCATTATAACTGTGTTATAACTGCTGCTGTGTGAAGAGAATCCTGCTGTTAACAAGAACCTGATGAGTTTAAAGTGTTTAAACCAAATGTTGTTGACCTTTAGTTCATAGAGCAGCACTTTAACATAGAAGAGCTCAACACACTACTTTAGATTCATTATTGAATTTTGATATAACAATGAGATTAATCACGATTTTAAAATGTTAGTCGTTGCCCAGCACTAGTATATATACATGTATATGTATAATATACATGTAATATACATGTATATGTATATATACTAGTTTAGCACTACAGCACTAGTGTACATCTTACATTCATGCAGCAGCGTCCTCACACAGGAGGCCGTGTTGTCCTCGTGTTCTCAGCTGTTCTTTGTTCCGTCTGTAGAACCTCTGCATTGAGAACGCCTGCATCGCTGCTCACGATAAGACGGGACGCTACGCCACCATGTTCACGGTGGGCAAAGTGCTCACGCCACCGATGGGAACCGTCATGGACGTCCTGAAGGCAGACGACCGCTTCAGGTGAGTCTACTCGTATCTACTCAGAGGTGAAGCTCAATGGAGCAGCAGGACCTGACTGTAGCTGGAGCTCTGACATCAAATCTACTGATTATTTTCTCTATTAACCAAATAAATGAATAAATGAATAAATGAATGTCGTCACAATGATCAGGAGCCCAAAGTCACAGTTTCATAACGTTTGTTTAGTCCAAATATCAACATTACTAATACGTTCATATTATTAACATCATTAACATTCAAACTAATACATTAACATGATTTACATTATATATGTAATACATGGAAGGAAAAACACAAACATGTTGTTTTCATGTCCACTACTTGATGAACAGACTCATTGGTGATGTTGATTAATGGTTCTGTTGTACTCGGGTCAACTGGAGATTCATTTGTGATAAAAACCTCATTTTTGTTCAAATCTAAATTTGTAAAGTAACTAAAGCTGATAAATATAGTTATATAGATAATATAGTTGGGTAGAAGTAGAAATATTCAAATAAAGTACAAGTACCTCAAATGTGTTCTTAAGTACAGGGCTTCAGGAAATGTACTTTGTTACTATCCATAGATGGCCTACACACCAGTACACAGCAGTACACACCAGTACACAGCAGTACACATCAGTACACACCAGTACACACCAGTACACAACAGTACACACCAGTACACACCAGTACACAGCAGTACACACCAGTACACAGCAGTACACACCAGTACACAGAAGTACACACCAGTACACACCAGTACACAGCAGTACACAGCAGTACACATCAGTACACACCAGTACACAACAGTACACACCAGTACACACCAGTACACAGCAGTACACACCAGTACACAGCAGTACACACCAGTACACAGAAGTACACATCAGTACACACCAGTACACACCAGTACACAACAGTACACACCAGTACACACCAGTACACAGCAGTACACACCAGTACACAGCAGTACACACCAGTACACAGAAGTACACACCAGTACACACCAGTACACAGCAGTACACAGCAGTACACATCAGTACACACCAGTACACAACAGTACACACCAGTACACACCAGTACACAGCAGTACACACCAGTACACAGCAGTACACACCAGTACACAGAAGTACACATCAGTACACACCAGTACACACCAGTACACAACAGTACACACCAGTACACACCAGTACACAGCAGTACACACCAGTACACAGCAGTACACACCAGTACACAGAAGTACACACCAGTACACACCAGTACACAGCAGTACACAGCAGTACACATCAGTACACACCAGTACACAACAGTACACACCAGTACACACCAGTACACAGCAGTACACACCAGTACACAGCAGTACACACCAGTACACAGAAGTACACACCAGTACACACCAGTACACAGCAGTACACACCAGTACACAGCAGTACACACCAGTACACAACAGTACACAGCAGTACACACCAGTACACACCAGTACACAGCAGTACACAACAGTACACACCAGTACACAACAGTACACAGCAGTGATGTTTCCCAGCAGACCTCTGTGTGTGAGAGTATTTAAACGTCTTGAAGTATTGGTTCATAAAGCAGCGAGCTGTCGTCAGACTCAAGTCTCTGAAGGTCATGTGAACATGTGGAGTGTAAAGTGTTGATGCTGGAGAGACTCAGACCGGCTCGTACAGGACTAACAGGTCTGGGATCACTGCTGTCACTCAGACCTCAGACCTCAGTCACGTGATCTTGGTTTAGATCAGAGGAAGTGATGTCATGTTGAAGACGTTGTGAGACCTCCTTCCTGTTTCAGCCTCCTGGTCGGAGCCGTCCAGACCGCCGGTATGACGGAGCTGCTGAACCAGCAGGGGGCGCTGACCTTCTTTGCTCCCACCAACGAGGCCTTCAACGCGCTCCCTCGGCCCGACCTCAACCGGCTGATGCGTGAGTGATGCTGAGTGATGCTGAGTGATGCTGAGTGATGCTGAGTGATGCTGAGCACTGAGGCTCCATGAAGGGCTCGGTGCTTGTGAACGTGTTTGGCTCCTTCTTTGGTTCCAGCTTTCAGAAGCGTTTGTGTTTATGTGACTCACAGTGGAGTCATGTCTCTGATCAGGTTCATATAAATATAAACCGTCTGTGCAGCTTCACTCTATAAACATTAAAGACACAGGAATGAACTGGTGTTGACGTCTAGAGAAACGTTCCTTTATAACCTGACGGGCTGCGTTAAAGAGCTTCTGATTCAAAGCTGTGAAATGTGATCACAGCTGATTCTTTATTGTTCATTTTTCTAATCTATATTTATGTTTCTTGACTGTTTACAGTACTTTTATTTTTCTATGTTTATTATTATGACAAAACACCAAATAATAATTCTGATTATAAATCATGTTGACATTTAAATATAGGTAAATAATATAGAATTCGTCTTTTTGAAAGTGCTTTTTTCACAGAAATTCAGTTTGAAAGATTTATTGACTAATATTAAAAATGTTTTTAAAATGTAATGAGTTAATGAGAAACCAGATCAATGAGCAGACCTCCAGTCAGTGTGTTGTTACCTGCGTGTCTGTGTCCAGGTAACGCTCAGGAGCTGGCGGCTGTGCTCCGGTACCACCTGGGGGAGGGCATGCTGGTCAGTGGAGGAGTGGACGGGTCTCACACCAGAGTCAAACCTCTGCAGGGAGAGAAGCTGGAGCTGGGCGTGGTCAGTCGGCTCTCCTCACTCATCGCTCGCTCTGATTATTGATCGCCGATCGGAGCCGATAACAGATGCTCTCTCCTCTGTGTGTTACAGCGTAACTACACGGTGTACGTCAACAAGGTCCCGGTCGCTGACGCAGACTTGATGGCGACTAACGGAATCGTCCACGCCGTCAACAGCATCATCAAACCTCTGCGTGAGTCCAGCTGGACCCTTCACATCGTCTGCATAGAGTCTCACGTCGTCTGCATAGAGTCTCACATCGTCTGCATAGAGTCTCACATCGTCTGCATAGAGTCTCAAGTCGTCTGCATAGAGTCTCACATCGTCTGCATAGAGTCTCACATCGTCTGCATAGAGTCTCACATCGTCTGCATAGAGTCTCACATCGTCTGCATAGAGTCTCACATCGTCTGCATAGAGTCTCACATCGTCTGCATAGAGCAGGGGTGTTCAATTAAAACTCCAAAAGCTCCAGATTGAGAAAGTCTCCTCGTGCAAAGGTCCGGAACATTACCATAATATCTAACTTGCGCTATTTAGTGCCATATATATATTCAAGAAGCCTAGTATTAGTAACGTCTCTGTGTAGTCAACAACTGTCAAATCAAATATAGAAAGTACTCAAACCGATAACAAGTTAATTATACTCTGTGTGCGATACTCATCAATTATTATTCTTAGTTTTCACATTTAACTGGATGGATTATAAATAATACATAGAAATACATAAATAAATGTTCTTCTCTCATTTCAAGTAAAATAAGGGCTCCATCTAAAAATAAAATACACAAAAAAGAATTTTTGAAAAACTTGCATCTTAAAAGAAAGTGCTTAGAAAAATGAATGAAGGTGAAAAAGTGAAAGTGTGGCTGGTCTCAGTCAACTTTATAAAAAACAATCTCTACACATCTCAACATCGTGCCCTCAGTTCAGACTGGAGTGTTATGTGTGTGAGTGGTATGTTTGGTCTCGTAGTGGCGTTTCACATTAGCGCATTGAATAATAGCCACGGTATCTGAACATATGAGACAGAGTGGTTTAGTAGCGCCAACAGGAAGAATTAACAAATGAGAGTCGGTCCATTCTTTGTTAAAAGCTCTGTTTTCACGTTCTACTTCTCTCTTTTTAGAGCACGCCATGTGAAACTGCTTCTCCAACTTACTTTTCCCGCTGCTCTCGCTCCCCATCTCTCCTGTCTGTGTGCAAATCTCACTCGGCTCACGATGCGTTTCAGAAAACAGATATTGGAATGGCTGAGTAGCGCCACCTGAGATGATTTACAATGCATGTGATTGGTCGGTGTATTTCCTGGACTGCTGACAGAGTGCCATAAAGGCTAGAAAAGCTGTGCAGGTTAAAATAGAAGCGCTCCGCTTCTATAATTCTCAATTATCCATCAGTTATACGTCCGGGTCCGGATAGGACAGCGTCTGGGTCCGGATCCGGGCCGCCTATTAGTGACCCCTGGCATAGAGTCTCAGCTTGTCTGCGTAGAGTCTCACATCGTCTAAATAGAGTCTCACATCGTCTATATAGAGTCTCACATCGTCTATATAGAGTCTCACATCGTCTATATAGAGTCTCACATCGTCTATATAGAGTCTCACATCGTCTATATAGTCTCAGCTCATCTGCATAGAGTCTCACATTATCTGCGTAGAGTCTCACATCGTCTATATAGAGTCTCAGCTCATCTGCATAGTCTCACATCGTCTATATAGTCTCACATCATCTGCGTCGAGTCTCACATCGTCTATATAGAGTCTCACATCGTCTATATAAAGTCTCACATCGTCTATATAGTCTCACATCATCTGCGTCGAGTCTCACATCGTCTATATAGAGTCTCACATCGTCTATATAGAGTCTCACATCGTCTATATAAAGTCTCACATCGTCTGCATAGAGTCTCACATCGTCTGCATAGAGTCTCACATCGTCTATATAGAGTCTCACATCGTCTGCTTAGTCTCACATCGTCTGCATAGTCTCACATCGTCTGCTTAGAGTCTCACGTCGTCTGCTTAGAGTCTCACGTTGTCTACATAGTCTCACATCGTCTGCGTAGAGTCTCACATCGTCTGCATAGTCTCACTTTATCTGCATAGTCTCACATCGTCTGCTTAGAGTCTCACGTCGTCTGCTTAGAGTCTCACGTTGTCTATATATAGTCTCACATCGTCTATATAGTCTCACATCGTCTGCTTAGAGTCTCACATTGTCTATATAGTCTCACATCATCTGCGTAGAGTCTCACGTTGTCTATATAGTCTCACATCGTCTATATAGTCTCACATCGTCTGCTTAGAGTCTCACGTTGTCTATATAGTCTCACATCGTCTGCGTAGAGTCTCACATCGTCTGCATAGTCTCACTTTATCTGCATAGTCTCACATCGTCTGCTTAGAGTCTCACGTCGTCTGCTTAGAGTCTCACGTTGTCTATATATAGTCTCACATCGTCTATATAGTCTCACGTCGTCTGCTTAGAGTCTCACGTTGTCTATATATAGTCTCACATCGTCTATATAGTCTCACATCGTCTGCTTAGAGTCTCACATCGTCTGCTTAGAGTCTCACATTGTCTATATAGTCTCACATCATCTGCGTAGAGTCTCACATCGTCTATATATAGTCTCACATCGTCTATATAGTCTCACATCATCTGCTTAGAGTCTCACATTGTCTGCTTAGAGTCTCACATTGTCTGCGTAGAGTCACATCATCTACGTAGAGGACGTGGGAAGTCTGGGTCACCTTTACATTGCACAATGAAGCCTGCATGCCGGCCCGTCATGGCAGGAGCCCCGTCTGTTGTCACCGACACCAGCTTTTCCAATGGTATGATTTTCGCCACTAAGAAACTAGTAAAAAGTCTTGTCTATAGCCGAGGGGGGATCCAACCCTCCGAGGTGCGCAAGCGTCTCCTGGCGCCCGCGTTCAAACCCTCAGTCTGGGCCTTTTCGGTCGGATTGCATTGCCCCGCCACCCACGAGTTGTTGCCCCGTGGCCTGTTCCGAGGACTGACGGACCTGACGACGGGTAGCGCCCGCCATTCGGAACCTGAAAACCTAGTGCGGTGCGGCGGCCTCGTCCTGGCTGTCCGCCGTGTGCCTCCGGGTACCCAACTCTCTTATGACAAGAAATATTGTCATTTTAAAATCTACGTTAATGCGTTTTGGATTAAAAATGAACAGCGTGACTCGTGCTACTTTTAGAACATGCCTTGCATGCACATGACTCACTGTGTTGGCGACCTCTGGCGTAGAGTCTCACGTCATCTGCTCCGGTTCTGTCCGCTCTCTGGAAGACGTTTGTCTTTGTGTCTCTGCAGCTCCGAAGGTGGACAGAGAACAGGCCGATGGACCTGCAGCTGCCTTCAGACCGGCGGCTTCCTCGATGGTGAGAACACGAACGCTTACTGGTTCAAACTAACTCTGTCCACTTCGGCTGAGTCACATGACCTGTGTCACTCTTACAACATGAAAATACATTTTATTATGAAAAAACTGTTTTATATAATGAGATCCGCATCATTTCATTTTGACGTCTAACTCTAGTATATTAATAATAACAATAAAAACAACAATGATAATAATGATGACTCATATTTCTGCTGCCCTTCTCTCTGTCTCACAGGTGGACTCCAAGAGCTTCAGGAACGGTGAGTTTCTTCTTTATCGAGTCTGAGCTTCATCAGAACCTGTCGAGTCTCTAATTGTCGGTTTATGTTTCTGTCCTCAGACGAAATGTTCCAGAAAGTCGTCCGCAGTCGCTCCAGCAGGACGATGACCCAGTAGAACTCAGAAGAACATCTGAGGAACCAAAGAACACAACTGGTGCTGGTCTTGAAGAAAAAATCCCCCTGAAGTCTTTTAACATCTGAAACAGAAACGACTTCAAACCACTTTTATAATAATGGATCAAACACATCAATTTATATCAGCTGGCTTTAGAATGTGAGCGCTTCACGTTTCACTGTTTTCTGAGGTCTGAAGGATTCCACAACAGAAACTGTTTTCATGTAAATGAACCTGATTCAATGATCTGATTCACAAAGATCAGCGCTGATCGGGTAGGTATTGATTGTTTTGTCCCATTATTAGTTGTATTATTATTTGGTTTTCAGTAATGAGATTATCATCATCTCTGGGGATTTCTATTCACTTTGTGGAGAAAGAAGAAGAAATGTTTTTATTATAATTTTTACCGACTGTTGTTTTCTTTGTACTGTAAAAATGTCACTTCTGAAATCCAAAGTTTGAACTTTCACATGGAAAACGTTTGTAAAGTGTGTTGTTCTTGTTGTGTACTCTGTGTGTTGTCGTCCTGCAGCATGTCAGCAGGTCTGAGCTCAAACTAACAAACCTGTTGATTCATGGAGCTTTTTAGGATGTTTTTAAATAAAACCAAAAAACTAGCTCTAAAGACGTTGTCTGTCTGTGTGTGTGTGTGTGTGTGTGTGTGTGTGTGTGTGTGTGTGTGTGTGTGTGTGTGTGTGTCCTGTGTGCTTCCTCTCACTGATCAGAGTTCTGAACATTGACGTGATCCAGGTGAGATCAACAGAACTTCTTGTTAACGTCTCACTGAGAATCTTCAGGTTCCTCAGAATGTAACAAAGTAAAAGAGCGAAGAATGATGAACGTCTCCATGGTTACAGGACATGTTAAAGATGGACGTATCGTAGCAGTTAGTCACTGAGACCTTTACTTTGAAACCTTTGAGACCTTTACTTTGAAACATTTGAGACCTTTACTTTGAAACCTTTGAGACCTTTACTTTGAAACATTTGAGACCTTTACTTTGAAACATTTGAGACCTTTACTTTGAAACATTTGAGACCTTTACTTTGAAACATTTGAGACCTTTACTTTGAAACCTTTGAGACCTTTACTTTGAAACATTTGAGACCTTTACTTTGAAACCTTTGAGACCTTTACTTTGAAACCTTTGAGAACTTTACTTTGAAACATTTGAGACCTTTACTTTGAAACCTTTGAGACCCTTACTTTGAAACATTTGAGAACTTTACTTTGAAACATTTGAGACCTTTACTTTGAAACATTTGAGACCTTTACTTTGAAACCTTTGAGACCTTTACTTTGAAACCTTTGAGACCTTTACTTTGAAAGCTTTCAGGTCTCAGGTGAAGCTCATTTCAGAAGCAAAGAAAACAGAAACAGAAGATTTAAATGTTGAATCTAGAATATGAAGTTAGTAACAGTGAAGACTTTCTTTCTAAAGTGATGAAGCTGCAGAAATCTAGCGTCTACTTTGAAGTAACTTCATCTTAAATCAACACATTCACTTTATTAAATCAACTCATTCTGATTTCCTGTCGGCCTCAGTTTCATGTTCTCCTTCACTGAATATATTTATATAAATATAATGTAGAACACGTTTCACATCACTGATGTGTTTGTGTTGAGATGAGTGACAGCAGCAGGAAATCCAGACCAGCTGCTGCAGGACGTTAGTCTGACACACACACACGTCTGTGTATATATATATATTTATATATATATATATACACACACACACACACACACACACGTGTATATATATATACACACACACACGTGTATATATATATATATATATATATATATATATATACACACACACACACACGTCTGTATATATATATATATATATATATACATATATATATATATTGTGACGACCCCTCCCTTCCACCAGGGTCTGTGTCCTGTGTTCTCCTCAGTCTTCCAGGAGGTTAATCAGCCCTGATGGGTTCAGCTGCAGCTCCTCCTCCCGCCTCCTGTCAGGAGGAGCTGGATGCTGCTTTGCTTTCATTTTTCTTTAGTTAGTGATACTTTCAATAAATCTCTATTTATTACTTTTATACTCGTCTTGTCTCCCTCATGTTGCGGTCTTTTGAGCCGGGTCGTGACAATACAGTAGTAGTAAAGTAAAGATATTATTGTCTTCATGATTAGAAACATGTTTTCCCGCCTTCTGTCCCGCAGAGGGCGCTGCAGGCTGAGCTTTCTGCTTCCGGTGTGTCACATTAAAATCAGTCCGTCAGACAGCAACAACAACACATGTGAAGAGACGCGATGTTGTCAACTTTAAAAGAGAGAACCGGGGAGGTTCTGTTACCGGGAGACGAGTTCTCCTTTGAGGCCGACGACAGCATCTCTCTAACGGGCCCCGTTAGACCGGAGAAGGTGGTGTGTGGACCGGGTCTGAGGCGGAGCGGAGACCGGCTGCTGGTGTGTAAAAGCGGCGTCCTGCGACACAAACAGCCCCACATGTTCTGGATGGACTCGCAGCAGAGGAGGGTGAGACTTTAGAGAGTCCGTTCATACACCGGCATGAAGCTCAGGATCTGTTGAGCGAGTCGTCTGCATGCAGCAGGGCGTCTACAACTTCCGGGACTCCATCTGGAAATCTCGCAATTTAAGGTTTTTCCTCGTCAGCACACGTGAACGCGTCATGTGACCGGATGTTTGGACAGAATTTAAATCATTACAGATCGGTCGTGATTTCGGCTCAAAGATATTTGTTCAGAAGCTGCGCGTTGGGTCATTAAAGTTCATCTTTTTGAACCGGGCGCGCTGTTATGACGTCACTCCGTCCGCCGGCTTCACAGCAGCGAGCAGCGGGAACCGGTTCTGAAAAGTTCTGTTTAATAATAATGACGTTCTGCTCGAGGAACCAGTTCTACGCCGAACTTCTCAGGAGACCAAACCCATTAATGAGAGCTGTTAAAGTTTGCTCTGAACGTTCAGTGCGGTCAAATAAAATGTGTCCGATTTAAAATAGTTGTATATTTAAATGGAGTTCAGCGTTCCCCAATAGAAGTCTGTAGTAAAGTGTGACACTGGTACTGGAGCAGTGCATCATGGGAGCTGAGTCTGTCCCTCTGTGTCCTCAGTATGTCCCCGCTAAAGGTGAGACCGTCATCGGCATCGTGACGGTCAAAGCAGGAGACGTCTTCAAGGTGGACTTTGGAGGAAGTGAGCAGGCGTCTCTGTCCTACCTGGCTTTTGAGGGATCCACCAAGAGGAACCGACCCAACGTCCAGGTGAGACCCTGACCCCGCCTCCGAAAGGTCCGGGTGAGACCCAGAGGGGGGTCACACCTGTTACCTGTACAGGTGGGTGACCTGGTGTTAGCTCCTCCCTCCCTACGTGTTTAACTCCTCCCCCCTGTGTGTTACCTGTACAGGTGGGCGACCTGGTGTTAGCTCCTCCCTCCCTACGTGTTTAACTCCTCCCCCCTGTGTGTTACCTGTACAGGTGGGCGACCTGGTGTTAGCTCCTCCCTCCCTACGTGTTTAACTCCTCCCCCCTGTGTGTTACCTGTACAGGTGGGTGAGCTGGTGTTAGCCCCTCCCTCCCTACGTGTTTAACTCCTCCCCCCTGTGTGTTACCTGTACAGGTGGGTGAGCTGGTGTTAGCCCCTCCCTCCCTACGTGTTTAACTCCTCCCCCCTGTGTGTTACCTGTACAGGTGGGCGACCTGGTGTTAGCCCCTCCCTCCCAACGTGTTTAACTCCTCCCCCGTGTGTTACCTGTACAGGTGGGCGACCTGGTGTTAGCTCCTCCCTCCCTACGTGTTTAACTCCTCCCCCCTGTGTGTTACCTGTACAGGTGGGCGACCTGGTGTTAGCCCCTCCCTCCCTACGTGTTTAACTCCTCCCCCCTGTGTGTTACCTGTACAGGTGGGCGACCTGGTGTTCTCTCAGTTCCTCATAGCCAATAAGGACATGGAGCCGGAGCTGGTGTGTGTGGACAGTTCAGGACGAGCCAATGGGATGGGAGTGTTTGGAGGAGGAGGTCTGGTCTTCACGGTCTCTCTGGGACTCGTCAGAAGGTAAACGTCCTCAGATGTTTGTGTAGAAACGCTGTCCTGAGACTCCAGGATCACCTGGTCTACTGCTGACCCCCCACAGTGAGGTCATGTCTCACCTGGTCTACTCCCCCCCAGACTGCTGACCCCCCACAGTGAGGTCCTTGCTGACCTGCAGCAGCTGTTCCCCTGTGAGCTGGTGGTCGGGATGAACGGTCGTCTGTGGGTGAAGTCCTCCAGCGTTCAGCAGACGCTCGTCATCTCCAACCTGCTTCAGAGCTGCGACGCCATGACGGCCCAGCAGAGACGCCAGCTGTTCAGGAGGGTGGCACAGGGGGCGCTGTAGACCGCATCGGACCACCTGCTACACCTGTAGATAAACCTGAACCGGCTGTAGACCACATCGGACCTCGGGTACACCTGCACCTGGTTCCACAGAGGGCGTCTTGTGTTCAGGTTCTGGTCTCGTAGACTTTGACTTTTCTCTCAGTAAATTAACCTTCAAACCTCTCAGCTGGTTGACTTTCATCAGAGGAGATGAAGATGAAGAAGAGTTCCTGTAGAACATCTAAATGTTGGTTCTTCATATTAAAGGAACGTTCCACAGTTTAACACACGTTGGTAGAATGTTGTGTTCTGGTTTGTGTTGGTAGAAAGAGGAACGTTGCTGCAGCAGCATCCCAACATGCTTCATGTTTCATGTGATGAAGACGCTCCACGACGTCGCTGCTTATTACACATTATTGATCAGAGCTGATGTGAGTCCATCGATTGTTGAACACAATTCATTTCATCATCAATCATTAAAATGTTTGATATTTTTCAGCAAACTGAGTTTGTTTTTTTCAACTTTAAATCTTCAGACCGAACGATGAGAAATAATAAAAGGTTTTTTTCATAAACATTTATTTCAAATAGATTTAAGCAAAAATATATTTTTTTTTTACAACTTTTTTCTTTAAATCACTTTTTATACTTTATGTGCATTTAGAAAAAAACACAAACAAACCTCACAAAGGATGCTGGGAAAAAACACTCAAAACAACCAGACCAGACCGGATCAGATCTAACCTCTACATGTGAACAGGGTTTTTAGGGTTTTTAGGGTTTTATAAAATAAAAGTGCAAATAAAAAAAATCTGATTTGAAACCAGTGTTCTGAAGACAAAAAAATGTAAACACTCTGCTGAATACATTCAGAGAGACAGACAGACGGACGGGTGGAGGACAGACGGACGGGTGGAGGACAGACGGACGGGTGGAGGACAGACGGACGGGTGGAGGACAGACGGACGGGTGGAGAACTTTAGTAACGAACAAACGCGTCTCGTCTTGAACACATCACAGTGACATCAGAACTTTGGCAACACGTCAGGCTGAAAATATGTCAGACATCTTGTTGATGATGTCACAGAGGAGGGGGCGGAGCCAGGAGGGTTCACATGACGTGTTTCTGGATACCCGGGGTGAACTCTTTGGCGTTTGGGTTCAGACTGCTGTTCATCTGGAGGAGAAGTATTATTAATATTGCTACTAGAGGTGAGGAGTGTTTCCAGGTGAGTCAGTGAACGTCACACTGTGTCCTCCTTAGTTTCCTCGGACCCTGAACTCACCACGAGGTCTCTGACCTGCAGCTGAGGGAGGTCTCTGGACGGGATGAACCACTCCCACTGCTCCTCCTCCTCCAGCATCTCCTGGAAGCAACGCTCCATGAACTCCTCCTCCCACAGCTCCTCCTCCACCTGACACGCACACATGTAAACATCATGTTAGTCATGTTAACATGTTAACATGTTAACATGTTAGTCATGTAAATGTCATGTAAACAACATGTTAAGTCATGTAAACATCATGTTAGTCATGTAAACATGTTAGTCATGTAAACATGTTAGTCATGTAAATGTCATGTAAACAACATGTTAGTCATGTAAACATGTTAGTCATGTAAACATGTTAGTCATGTAAATGTGTAAACATGTTAGTCTTGTAAACATGTTAGTCATGTAAATGTCATGTAAACAACATGTTAGTCATGTAAACATGTTAGTCATGTAAACGTGTTAGTCATGTAAACACGTTAGTCATGTAAACATGTTAGTCATGTAAATGTCATGTAAACAACATGTTAGTCATGTAAACATGTTAGTCTTGTAAATGTCATGTAAACATCATGTTAGTCATGTAAACATGTTAGTCATGTAAATGTCATGTAAACAACATGTTTGTCATGTAAACATGTTAGTCATGTAAACAATATGGTCTCACCTGCTGGTTGAACTCCTCCTCGTTCTCCATCCACATGTACTCCGCGAACGGGTCCTGGTCTTGGTCGGAGATGAACTGTCCGCTCAAAACCACCTCGGTGTTGATCGTCATGCTGAGTCTCGGGTCTCTCATGTCTTCTGACGGTCCGACCTGAGATACAAGGACACAAGGACACGGTGAACACCCGAGCAGCAGCTGGTCCGGTCTGTCAGGTTCTCTGTGATGGCCGCTGACAGACAGACGACCGTGAACGCACCACAACAAGAGGGTTACGAGGACAGAAGACAAACATGCAAAGTCTTCATATTAATGTTATTTATATATATATATATATATATATTACACTAACAGGAGCTGGTCTAACCTCACAAACCCGGTTCCCCCTCACAACAACTCTGTAATGGCCGCGCTGCTTCTTGTTTGTTTACATAGGTGATGTCACGCCGTGCTCGCTCTGTGATTGGACGAACCGCTCTGGTGCCTTCACGTGCTCACACGCACTGGAGAATCGGAAAGTAGAGCTCTTTAACCATTCATATATATATTCATATATATATATATATTTTAATACCAACACACAGACTTTGACATAAATTAACATTTTAAAACCTTCTACCAGATGTTTTAAATCTTTTGACATTTAGTACAAACATCTGTAATAATAGTTTGTCAGGAGTTGTCATGTAACACACATTCTGTGTGTGAATTCTTTGTCTAAATATTAATTTAATATAACTTAAATATAGAGTCGAGGTGTAAACACACATCCGGTCCAGTAGGTAACAGCACACACGGATTATATCGTCGAGTTTTTACAGTCAACCAAAGAAGAAGAACACGAAGAAAACATCGCGATACTTCAGTCTTCTCGTCCTGCGCTGTGTGGTTAGCTCAGCTTGCTCACATCTACGCATGAGGATAAGGTAACGTAGAAGTTTAGATTCACTAATATATAATCTATATTAGATATAGATTATAAACTGCACTAGCTAACAGATAGCATTAGCTAATGACGTTAGCATTCGATATATGCTAAAGAAAGCTAGTACCGTTAGCTTAGCTGCTAGCACACAGAAGCTCTCGTTTCCTCTAAATATTAGTACACATGTTAACTTATATATATATATAAATATATATGTAGTATAAGTTAACATATAATATATATATATATTATATGTTAACGTATAGCTTCTCAGTGGTTGAACGTTACTAAGTACATTTACTTAAGTGCTGTACTTCAGTTCACACTCGAGGTACTTGTACATTACTTGAGTACTTCCATATTCTACTACTCTTACATCTTATTCATAGTTAATTTCTGTTCATGTCCAGTGAGAACCACGTGTCTCCAGATGTTTCCTCGGACTGATGAAGTGTTTCTTCTTCACGTGTTATTAAACTTCTAAAGTTATGTTCTCAGCAAACCTGAAGACAGTTGTGTCCTCCAGTAACGAGCTGATGACGTATGGTGACGAGGATCCGTTTGTGTCTTTTATCCTCCACGCGGTTTCTCCTCTATAGACCTGCTGCCAGCTCTGGTGCTCAGTACTGTAGTACTACAGCACACAGTATTATAGTATTACAGTACTACAGCACACAGTACTACAGCATACAGCACACAGTACTACAGCACACAGTATTACAGTACTACAGCCTACAGTACTACAGCACACAGTATTACAGTATTACAGTACTACAGCACACAGTACTACAGTACTACAGCACACAGTACTACAGCACACAGTATTACAGTACTACAGCCTACAGTACTACAGCACACAGTATTACAGTATTACAGTACTACAGCACACAGTACTACAGCATACAGCACACAGTACTACAGCACACAGTATTACAGTACTACAGCCTACAGTACTACAGCACACAGTATTACAGTATTACAGTACTACAGCACACAGTACTACAGTACTACAGCACACAGTACTACAGCACACAGTATTACAGTACTACAGCACACAGTATTACAGTATTACAGTACTACAGCACACAGTATTACAGTACTACAGCACACAGTATTACAGTACTACAGCACACAGTATTACAGTACCACAGCACACAGTATTACAGTACCACAGCACACAGTATTACAGTACCACAGCACACAGTATTACAGTACCACAGCACACAGTATTACAGTACTACAGCACACAGTATTACAGTACTACAGCACACAGTATTACAGTACCACAGCACACAGTATTACAGTACCACAGCACACAGTATTACAGTACTACAGCACACAGTATTACAGTACCACAGCACACAGTATTACAGTACTACAGTACTACAGCACACAGTATTACAGTACCACAGCACACAGTATTACAGTACTACAGCACACAGTACTACAGCATACAGCACACAGTACTACAGCACACTATTACAGTACTACAGCATACAGCACACAGTACTACAGCATACAGCACACAGTACTACAGCACACAGTATTACAGTACTACAGCACACAGTACTGTAGCACACAGCACACAGTATTACAGTACTACAGCACACAGTATTACAGTACTACAGCACACAGTACTGTAGCACACAGCACACAGTATTACAGTACTACAGCACACAGTATTACAGTACTACAGCATACAGCACACAGTACTACAGCATACAGCACACAGTACTACAGCACACAGTATTACAGTACTGTAGCACACAGCACACAGTATTACAGTACTACAGCACACAGTATTACAGTACTACAGCACACAGTACTGTAGCACACAGCACACAGTATTACAGTACTACAGCACACAGTACTGTAGCACACAGCACACAGTATTACAGTACTACAGCACACAATATTACAGTACTACAGCACACAGTATTACAGTACTACAGCACACAATATTACAGTACTACAGCACACAGTATTACAGTACTACAGCACACAGCCTCAGTATCTCATCCTTCATGTCTGATGAAACGCTGTCAGGAGGAGAATCTCAGCTGAATTTATTTATAATCTTCTGCGACACACAGATTTCTCATTTGAGTAGAAATATATTACGAATCATCTATTTGTGTGTTAGCTCTGTGTGAGTTTGTGTTAGCTCTGTGTTAGCTCTTTGTGAGCTTTGTGTTAGCTCTGTGTTAGCTCTGTGTGAGTTTATGTTAGCTCTGTGTTAGCTCTGTGTGAGTTTGTGTTAGCTCTTTGTTAGCTCTGTGTGAGTTTGTGTTAGCTCTTTGTTAGCTCTGTGTGAGTTTGTGTTAGCTCTTTGTTAGCTCTGTGTGAGTTTGTGTTAGCTCTGTGTTAGCTCTGTGTGAGTTTATGTTAGCTCTGTGTTAGCTCTGTGTGAGTTTGTGTTAGCTCTTTGTTAGCTCTGTGTGAGTTTGTGTTAGCTCTGTGTTAGCTTTGTGTGAGTTTGTGTTAGCTCTTTGTTAGCTCTGTGTGAGTTTGTGTTAGCTCTGTTAGCTCTGTGTTAGCTCTTTGTGAGCTTTGTGTTAGCTCTGTGTTAGCTCTTTGTGAGCTTTGTGTTAGCTCTGTGTTAGCTTTGTGTTAGCTCTGTGTTAGCTCTTTGTGAGCGTTGTGTTAGCTTTGTGTTAGCTCTTTGTTAGCTTTGTGTTAGCTCTTTGTTAGCTCTTTGTGAGCTTTGTGTTAGCTCTGTGTTAGCTTTGTGTTAGCTCTGTGTTAGCTTTGTGTTAGCTCTTTGTTAGCTCTGTGTTAGCTCTGTGTTAGCTGTAAACACAACATTAAAGTAAAGTCTTTAAAAGCTTCGTCACAAAGCTGTTCTTGTCTAGAGATACGAGGTTCTCACTGATGTACTTCATGTACTATTACTTCAGTGAAGGTACTTCTTCCACCAGTGTAAAATACTGAGTGTATCTGGTTTGCTGCATTCATCCCTTTCTGTCATTGTAATTGGACTTTTTATGAATTCTTTAACATTTAGACCTTAAGAGAACTGATTTAATCTCTCTGACCCGCCGTCTCTCAGAGTTTCTCCTCTTTCAATGAGGATGTTTCCTCCGGTCTAAAGGTGGACTCTCACTCTTCACAGCCTCTTCTGTCTCCTTTCCTAGCCTCCTTATAATTGTCTTCTCATGTCCGAGTGATCCCAGCTCACTGCTGCTCAGCCGACTGTGAATGAATCCAAAGTCAGCTTTTTCGTTAGCGGTCCTCGGAGCTTCTGGTCTGGTGGTCTGTGTTTCTTAGTGGAGGCCACGTTTCAGAGCGTCTCTACCTCCTTGTGTTTCAGCAAAAGATCCAGAGAAGAGGACGTTCAGGGACGCTAACGTTCAGACCCTTTTGAGCTTCTTTATCTTGACTCTTGTACTGAAAACGAGCCGGACGACGGCGTCATGTCTCAGAAGTCGCAGTCAGACGGGGGTCAGAAGCACTTCGCCGTGGGCCGGGGGCTCCTGGCCGCCGCAGAGACCTTGAACTTCAGCATGAACGAGCAGCGATCCAGTCGGCAGATGGGGGGCGTGGCCTCAGGTGTGGGGGTGGGCGGCGGCATGGACAAACAGGACCCCCAGATGTCCCGGCGTGGCGGCGGTAGCCACATCGGCAACACCATGAAGCTGTTTGCCAGCTTGGGGTTGTCGCCCTCCGACCTGGACGCTCTGGCCGAGATCCCAGAAGAGGACATCAGCGTGGAGACGCTGCCGCGCATCCTCATGCAGCTCAAGAGCCGCAAGGGGGATGCAGGAGAGCGGCGGGGGGGGGGGCACGTCCTCCATGTCCTCCGGCGGCGGGTACCGAGGAGGACGGGACGGCTGGGACCACGTGGGGAGGATGGGCGGTCCTTCTTCTCTGGGTCCTGGTTCAGCCCGGGTCCAGACCTCTGCAGACTTTGGGTACAGTTCACTGCAGGACAGCGCTCCTAGCCGGGGCTACGGCTTGAACTACGGCGGCGGTGGCGGTGGTGGTGGTGGTGGTGGGGGGGGCAGCAGAGACAGGCCGTACTCGGAGCTTTCCCACCATGACTCTTACGGGGGGCTCAGCATGGGGCCGCCGACCTCCGACCCCGGCTTTAGTAGGAACAGGAGGATGGGCCCCCCGTCCAATGGGAAGATCCAAGACTTCTTGGGGGTCACGCCCCCCATGTTGCCCCACGTGTGCTCTCTTTGTGACTTTGACGTTCACTCCATGATGGTGAGTACCCACCAGCCTCCTCTGTTCTGGGACTAACTCTAGAAGGTTCAGTCTTCTGGTGGGAGTCCTCCGCCATGTTTCCTACGAGCTCACAGCATGTCTTCACATTCTCTCACACTGATTCTACTGATCTTCTACAGTGACCCTGAACGTCACTTGTGCTCGTTATCTACTCGTCGTCCACCTAGATAAAGTATTCACGCTGTTTAGGACGCATTTCTACACATGTGGAGGTCAGAGACGTAGAAGTAATCCTGACCAATCAGCAGCTCTTTGGATGTGGATCATTGAATCCCTTATTGAATCTTTTTAGGTAGTTTAGACCTCTTCCTTAACAAGCCGGACCCGTTTATTCTCTAGTTAAGACACATCTCACTGATCTCAGTAAAGCTGTGATGGCGTGTCAACAACAACACCAGCTCTCTACACTTTGAACTATCTGAACTTGCTGTTAACGTTCAGTCAGTTTGTTTTCTGTGGAGCCTCAAAGAGTCTAAAGAGGGTTCAATCAGGGATTCTTCAGCTTCATGTGATCGTAATGATGCTGCTCACATCTCAGCTAACAGCTGCACATTTCTATTCAATGTTTCTGAGTTTGAGGAAAGAGTTTCTGATGTTTGATAGGACTGTTCCTTTAACAGGCGGGCCGGTTCAGGTTCAGGTTCAGGTTCTGGTTCTGGTTAACTATGTGTTTGAACCCGTAGGAGTGGAACCAGCACACTAACGGACTACGACACGATGAGAACAGACGGCTGCTGCTCAACATGTGAGTCAAATGGTTCGATGTCTCAGAGGAGCTGCTGGTGGAGCTGCTGGTAGAGCTGCTGGTAGAGCTGCTGGTAGAGCTGCTGGTGGAGCTGCTGGTAGAGCTGCTGGTAGAGCTGCTGGTGGAGCTGCTGGTAGAGCTGCTGGTAGAGCTGCTGGTAGAGCTGCTGGTGGAGCTGCTGGTAGAGCTGCTGGTGGAGCTGCTGGTAGAGCTGCTGGTAGAGCTGCTGGTGGAGCTGCTGGTGGAGCTGCTGGTGGAGCTGCTGGTAGAGCTGCTGGTAGAGCTGCTGGTAGAGCTGCTGGTGGAGCTGCTGGTGGAGCTGCTGGTAGAGCTGCTGGTAGAGCTGCTGGTGGAGCTGCTGGTGGAGCTGCTGGTGGAGCTGCTGGTGGAGCTGCTGGTAGAGCTGCTGGTGGAGCTGCTGGTGGAGCTGCTGGTGGAGCTGCTGGTGGAGCTGCTGGTGGAGTTGCTGGTAGAGCTGCTGGTAGAGCTGCTGGTAGAGCTGCTGGTGGAGCTGCTGGTAGAGCTGCTGGTGGAGCTGCTGGTGGAGCTGCTGGTGGAGCTGCTGGTAGAGCTGCTGGTAGAGCTGCTGGTGGAGCTGCTGGTAGAGCTGCTGGTGGAGCTGCTGGTAGAGCTGCTGGTGGAGCTGCTGGTGGAGCTGCTGGTGGAGCTGCTGGTAGAGCTGCTGGTGGAGCTGCTGGTGGAGCTGCTGGTAGAGCTGCTGGTAGAGCTGCTGGTGGAGCTGCTGGTAGAGCTGCTGGTAGAGCTGCTGGTGGAGCTGCTGGTGGAGCTGCTGGTGGACCCGTAGTGATGCTCTGTGTGGTTCTTTCAGGTATCCAGACTGGGAACCTGGAAGGTCTTCAGGCAGAAGGTAAGAGACAGGAAACCACCTCTGGGTCTTTAGAGATCAGTGTATAAATATAATAGGTGATATTACTAGTTTAAACACATTCATTAAAGAACTTCTTGTAGAACGTAGAGCTCACAGGTTCTTAGAGGAACGTCTGCTTTAGAACGTCCTGTTTCTAACGGTCTCTGTTCTAGTGGGAGTCTGTTGGACCCCCCCAACATGTCTGCAGGGCTGCTGGGACCGGCCCCCATGTCTTCAGCTCAGACCGGAGGAGGGATGTCCTCCAGCTGGGGCGAGTCACATTTATTATTATTATGTTATTACTAGTGCTGGGCACGTTATCGTGTTATTATCGCGTTATTGTCGCGTTAACGCATTCATTGATTAACGCCGACAATCATTTTATCGCGAGTTAACGCAGTTTTTTTATTATTATTATTAAGCGACATTTTTAACACAAGAACCGGCAGTGAGCGGTGAACAGCTGTTTGTGTGACGTCACTTCCTGTTTCCTTCCCCTACATTCCCCTGGGTCCTAAGTCCCTCCATGTACAGCTTCTCATCACCCTCTATGTACCAACGTACATTTATAACAAACACCACATGTTACAGTAATCAGCGTAGCATAGCGTCTGACCAACATACCAACAAATAAATGATTCATTTAAATTATTATTTTAGAGTTTTTAAAGTGTTTAGTTTGTAATATGTATAATAATCATATCATTTAGTTATCACTACTGAGAGTTTAACAAACATAAAAACATGACGTAGATACGTTTCAGGTTTCAAGATGTAGATTTAAATTCATCTCTGACACACATGAAGATAAAGTTGTGAACACGTCTGAATATCTATGATCAGAATCATTATAACTGTGTTATAACTGCTGCTGTGTGAAGAGAATCCTGCTGTTAACAAGAACCTGATGAGTTTAAAGTGTTTAAACCAAATGTTGTTGACCTTTAGTTCATAGAGCAGCACTTTAACACACTACTTTAGATTCATTATGAACTTTAACATCACAATGAGATTATTATTATTGGTGTTAAATGTGTATCAGTAATGTGTCCACAGGGTCTTTAGACTAATGTGTGTGTGTGTGTGTGTGTGTGTGTGTGTGTGTGTGTGTGTGTGTGTGTGTGTGTGTGTGTGTGTGTGTGTGTGTGTGTGTGTGTGTGTGTGTGTGAGTGTGTGTGTGTGTGTCAGAAGGAGGTGGAGGAAGTCCTGGTCTGTCAGGAAAGAACCAGTCTGGACAGAATAAGGTCAGCTGGTCCTCCTGTGTGTCTTTAACTGGTCTGATGGATTTGTTCTGTTTCTTCAGAGCTCAGTATTGATGAGTGATGAAGCTGTTGTGTTACATCATGTTTATGATGTAACACAACATAAACATGTTGTGTTACATCATGTTTATGATGTAACACAACATGAACATGTTGTGTTACATCATGTTTATGATGTAACACAACATGAACATGTCGTGTTACATCATGTTTATGATGTAACACAACATGAACATGTCGTGTTACATCATGTTTATGATGTAACACAACATAAACATGTCGTGTTACATCATGTTTATGATGTAACACAACATGAACATGTCGTGTTACATCATGTTTATGATGTAACACAACATAAACATGTCGTGTTACATCATGTTTATGATGTAACACAACATAAACATGTCGTGTTACATCATGTTTATGATGTAACACAACATGTTTATGTTGTGTTACATCATGTTTATGATGTAACACAACATAAACATGTTGTGTTACATCATGTTCATGATGTCCCCTCTGTCCTCAGCTGAGGAGCAGGGTGGTGGTGGTGAAGTACGACAGGAAGCCTTTGAGCAACAAGACTTTGTTCTCCTTCACCGAGCCGTTCGGCCTCCTGACAGAACACCTGGTCCTGAAGAACCAGGTGAGTTAAACCCCCTCTCTGGTCTAGTCAGGCTCCATCCCGGTGTTCAGTGTGTTCTCACCCCCCCACCCCACGATGTGTCTCCACCAGGCCTTCCTGGAGATGAGCAGCCACGAGGAGGCCGTGGACATGGTGACCTACTACGAGCAGCACCAGGCGGCTCTGTACGGGAAACCGGTCACCTTCTACCTGTCCAGGAGGCTGCTGGTCATCGAGGTACTGGAGCCTACAGGTCCTCAGGTTCACACCGTCCACCCGTACCTGAGACTCACCTGTCTGTCTGTCTGTCTCATCCTCAGAAGGACGAGCGGGCCGCCGACAGGTCCGTGGACAGACCCGTCAGGGAGGTCAAAGGTCAAGGCAGCCAGGTGGTGTTCTTCTCCAACCTGCCCAGAGAGGAGGAGAAGAAGAAGGAGCTGCTGACCGTCGCTGGACGCTTCGGAGTCGTAGAGAAACACCTGTTCCTGACGGACCAGGTAGACCTGATCTTCATCACAGTCTTCATCAGGTCCACCTGTTCCTAACGGACCAGGTGGACCTGATCTTCATCACAGTCTTCATCAGGTCTGTGCTCCTCCAGGCGTTCGTGCAGCTGGGTTCTCCTGAGGACGCTGAGATGTTGGTGAAGTATTACAGCGTGAACCCGCTCACCATCAAAGGGAGGCCGATCCGCCTCAACGTCTGCACCAAGTACAAGACCCTGACGTGAGTCTTCTTCATGACCACCGTCTTCTTCATCAGTTTCATCATCACTGAACCTCTCTTCTGTGTTTCAGGGTGAACCGGAGACAAGGAGGAGAAGGTCGAAGCCAGAGGAGCAGCAGCTCCGGAACCAGGACCTCCACCAACAACCCCCCCAGGACCTCCTCGTCCAAATCCTCATCCAGGACTAGAGAGGAGAAAAGGAAGGAGGAAGAGGAGCTGAAGCCTGAGGAGCAGCAACCTGCAGCAGAGGAGGAGGAGGAGGAGGAGGAGGTGTCAGGAGTGATGGATGGGGAGGAGGAGGAGCAGGTGACTGATGGAGATGCAGAGGGGGAGGAGCCACAAGGAGCAGCAGAGGAGCAGGAGGAGGTCAAACAGGAGGAGGTGAGAACACACTGAATCATTTCATAAAGGTGATATTATTAAAACATGATAGTTTATGTTGTTCCTCTGACCTACACACAGGCTCCTGGCGCTGATGATGTCACTGAAGATGTGGGCGGGGCTGAAGTTGAGGTCAGCCAGGAGGCGGAGCCAGAGGGACGGACAGAACGGCCAGAAACCGACGTCTTTGCTGAGGAACCCGAGAACAAAGAAGAAGAACCGCGCGGTGGAGGGAGACCTTCCTGCTGACCAGGTACGTCAGCGCTCTGCTGCCAGAGATCAGCTGAAACATGTGAAGCTGAAACGTGATGTTTCTGTTCAGTTCCATCGAGACTTCCTGGAGAACATGGAGGACTTTGTGACGCTGGACGAACTGGACGAGGACGAGGACGAAGCAGACGGAGAGTCCGACTCCACCGGTACCTGAATATTTACTGAGTGTTGTGACTCTTCTTCATGAGTTCAGATGAAAGCTGAAGCTCATCCTGTGTTTGTCTCCTCTTGTCTGCAGACAACACCAGGAGAGGAGTGAGTATCCGTCCAGAGACCACAGCTGAGCTTCTGTCTGCAACTCTTTTTACCTGACATGCTGCTTCTTCCTCTTCTGTTCCTCCTCCTCCTCCTCCTCCTCCTCCTCCTCCTCCTCCCCCTCCTCCTTCTTCTTCTTCTTCTTCTTCTTCTTCTTCTTCTTCTTCTTCTTCTTCTCCTTCTCCTCCTCCTCCTCCTCCTCCTCCTCCTTCTTCTTCTTCTTCTTCTTCTTCTTCTTCAGGGTATGAGAGTTGTGAACATCGTGGGTTTCAGACGAGGTTACAACTTCATGAACGAGCTTCAGGGACTCGCCAAACCGTTTGGGAAGGTGGTGAAACACCTGGTTCTAGACCTGAGACCAGAGGTAGACCAGCTGTCAGTGTAATGAGCGATGATGTAACCCGCAGAGAGGAACACGCAGAAACGTTCCGTACTTTCTTCTTCAGGCGTACCTTCAGTTCACCACAGAAGAAGAAGCTCGAGCGATGGCCAGCTTCTACAACAGCAACATCACGGCGTCGGTGTGCGGTCGACCGGTGAGAGTCAGTCACTCTCTGAGCTACCCGACCATCCAGGTGAGCCCCTCACCCGTCCTCAGCACGGTTCATGGTCCAGAGGGAACCCTGTGAGACCAGGTCTGAAGCTACACACCTTCATTCTATCTGAGCGGCTTCCTCATTTTAAACCTGTCATGTGACGTCTTCACGTGATTCTGAGGGTTTAACGGTGTGTTCATGAGACAAAGAGAAGAACACAAAAGGTGTTGAAACAGATGAAAGCTCCGGTTACTTTCATGAGTTTGATTCTTTGAGTCTCTCAGGAGTTCATGTCGTTTGTTACTTCAGTGAAGAGGCAGCTTGTTAAAACCGTGTGCAGGATTTAAAGGGTTCAACGGTCCAATCAGAAGGCTCGAAGTCAAAGGTTTATTCCAGGAAAACAAACATTTATCATATAAATATTATATATTATATATATATATATATAAATATTATATTATATTAACATTGACCTGCTGAAAATAACTGAAACACAGTCAAAGAAACAAATGATCAAATAAAAGAGCTTTTAATAACACACGAGTTACTGTGACTCTGTTGTGTTAAAACAATGAGAACACAGAAAGCTGTGAACAATAGAACTTGAGTCTGAAAGAGTTTAATGAGGTCAAAGGTTCATTCATTCATTCATCATCTCAGAGGATGAAGTGATGACGTGAGGAAAATAACTTTCATATTCTCTAAAGCTTAAAGTCAGCAGCTGAACCAGAGATTCATTACGTCTGCTGATCTGATCGCCACACGATCGATCGACCAATAACCCAGAAACACGTCAACATCTGGACTTCAGAAACACGTCAACATCTGGACTTCAGAAACACGTCAACATCTGGACTTCAGAAACACGTCAACATCTGGACTCCAGAAACACGTCAACATCTGGACTCCAGAAACACGTCAACACCTGGACTTCAGAAACACGTCAACATCTGGACTTCAGAAACACGTCAACATCTGGACTCCAGAAACACGTCAACATCTGGACTTCAGAAACACGTCAACATCTGGACTTCAGAAACACGTCAACATCTGGACTTCAGAAACACGTCAACACCTGGACTTCAGAAACACGTCAACATCTGGACTCCAGAAACACGTCAACATCTGGACTCCAGAAACACGTCAACATCTGGACTCCAGAAACACGTCAACATCTGGACTCCAGAAACACGTCAACACCTGGACTTCAGAAACACGTCAACATCTGGACTCCAGAAACACGTCAACATCTGGACTTCAGAAACACGTCAACATCTGGACTCCAGAAACACGTCAACATCTGGACTCCAGAAACACGTCAACACCTGGACTTCAGAAACACGTCAACATCTGGACTCCAGAAACACGTCAACATCTGGACTCCAGAAACACGTCAACACCTGGACTTCAGAAACACGTCAACACCTGGACTTCAGAAACACGTCAACACCTGGACTTCAGAAACACGTCAACACCTGGACTTCAGAAACACGTCAACACCTGGACTCCAGAAACACGTCAACACCTGGACTCCAGAAACACGTCAACATCTGGACTTCAGAAACACGTCAACATCTGGACTCCAGAAACACGTCAACACCTGGACTCCAGAAACACGTCAACATCTGGACTTCAGAAACACGTCAACACCTGGACTCCAGAAACACGTCAACATCTGGACTTCAGAAACACGTCAACATCTGGACTTCAGAAACACGTCAACACCTGGACTTCAGAAACACGTCAACACCTGGACTCCAGAAACACGTCAACATCTGGACTCCAGAAACACGTCAACACCTGGACTCCAGAAACACGTCAACATCTGGACTTCAGAAACACGTCAACACCTGGACTCCAGAAACACGTCAACATCTGGACTTCAGAAACACGTCAACACCTGGACTCCAGAAACACGTCAACACCTGGACTCCAGAAACACGTCAACATCTGGACTTCAGAAACACGTCAACATCTGGACTCCAGAAACACGTCAACACCTGGACTCCAGAAACACGTCAACACCTGGACTTCAGAAACACGTCAACACCTGGACTCCAGAAACACGTCAACACCTGGACTTCAGAAACACGTCAACACCTGGACTTCAGAAACACGTCAACATCTGGACTTCAGAAACACGTCAACACCTGGACTTCAGAAACACGTCAACACCTGGACTCCAGACACACGTCAACACCTGGACTTCAGAAACACGTCAACACCTGGACTTCAGAAACACGTCAACATCTGGACTTCAGAAACACGTCAACATCTGGACTTCAGAAACACGTCAACACCTGGACTTCAGAAACACGTCAACACCTGGACTTCAGAGACACGTCAACATCTGGACTTCAGAGACACGTCAACATCTGGACTTCAGAAACACGTCAACACCTGGACTTCAGAAACACGTCAACACCTGGACTTCAGAAACACGTCAACACCTGGACTTCAGAGACACGTCAACATCTGGACTTCAGAAACACGTCAACATCTGGACTCCAGAAACAGATTTCACACGTTAACCGTCTGATTTATTGATTTATTTAACTTCATCTGAAGGTGTTTTTATTGTTGACAAGTTGATGTCCATTGTCTCTCAGTCTCGATGTCTCCTCTCTCTCTCTCTCTCTCCTGTCTCCTGTCTCCTCAGTGCGGATCCAGCAGGGTGGTCTACGTGGGTCAGATCCCCAACACTAAATACTCCGACGACGCCATCTTGAAACTAGCGGAGCCGTTCGGGAGAGTCAAGAAGTATTTCCTCAACAGACTGAAGAGAGAGGTACGAACCCAGGACCAGGACCACAGACCTGAGCCAGGCCTAACTATAAACATGAACCAGTCCTAACTATAGACCTGAACCAGCCCTAACTATAAACCTGAACCAGCCCTAACTATAGACCTGAACCAGTCCTAACTATAGACCTGAACCAGCCCTAACTATAGACCTGAACCAGTCCTAACTATAGACCTGAACCAGCCCTAACTATAGACCTGAACCAGCCCTAACTATAAACCTGAACCAGTCCTAACTATAAACCTGAACCAGCCCTAACTATAGACCTGAACCAGTCCTAACTATAGACCTGAACCAGCCCTAACTATAAACCTGAACCAGCCCTAACTATAGACCTGAACCAGCCCTAACTATAAACCTGAACCAGCCCTAACTATAAACCTGAACCAGTCCTAACTATAGACCTGAACCAGTCCTAACTATAGACCTGAACCAGCCCTAACTATAGACCTGAACCAGCCCTAACTATAAACCTGAACCAGTCCTAACTATAAACCTGAACCAGCCCTAACTATAGACCTGAACCAGCCCTAACTATAGACCTGAACCAGCCCTAACTATAGACCTGAACCAGCCCTAACTATAGACCTGAACCAGTCCTAACTATAGACCTGAACCAGTCCTAACTATAAATCTGAACCAGCCCTAACTATAGACCTGAACCAGTCCTAACTATAAACCTGAACCAGTCCTAACTATAGACCTGAACCAGTCCTAACTATAGACCTGAACCAGTCCTAACTATAGACCTGAACCAGTCCTAACTATAGACCTGAACCAGTCCTCACTATAAACCTGAACCAGTCCTAACTATAGACCTGAACCAGTCCTAACTATAGACCTGATCCAGTCCTAACTATAAACCTGAACCAGTCCTAACTATAAACCTGAACCAGTCCTCACTATAAACCTGAACCAGTCCTAACTATAGACCTGAGCCAGTCCTAACTATAGACCTGAACCAGTCCTAACTATAGACCTGAACCAGTCCTAACTATAGACCTGAACCAGTCCTAACTATAGACCTGAGCCAGTCCTAACTATAGACCTGAACCAGTCCTAACTATAGACCTGAACCAGTCCTAACTATAGACCTGAACCAGTCCTAACTATAGACCTGAACCAGTCCTAACTATAGACCTGAACCAGTCCTCACTATAAACCTGAACCAGTCCTAACTATAGACCTGAACCAGTCCTAACTATAGACCTGATCCAGTCCTAACTATAAACCTGAACCAGTCCTAACTATAAACCTGAACCAGCCCTAACTATAAACCTGAACCAGTCCTAACTATAGACCTGAGCCAGTCCTAACTATAGACCTGAACCAGTCCTAACTATAGACCTGAACCAGTCCTAACTATAGACCTGAACCAGTCCTAACTATAGACCTGAGCCAGTCCTAACTATAAACCTGAACCAGTCCTAACTATAGACCTGAGCCAGTCCTAACTATAGACCTGAACCAGTCCTAACTATAGACCTGAACCAGTCCTAACTATAGACCTGAACCAGTCCTAACTATAGACCTGAACCAGTCCTAACTATAGACCTGAACCAGTCCTAACTATAGACCTGAACCAGTCCTCACTATAAACCTGAACCAGTCCTAACTATAAACCTGAACCAGCCCTTCAGTGTCAGGTCTAAGCGGTCTCATGTGTCTCAGTGTTTCATAGAGATGGAGAAAGCTGAGGAGGCAGAGAAAATGGCAGAAGATTGCAAAGCGAATCCTCCGAGGTTCAACGGGAAACGTCTGACGGTCTACGTCAGCAGGAAGTACAGACGGCTCAAACACGGGTGAGTTTCTTCTTCTGTGGTGAACAACTTCTGTCTCAATGCTGAAGGTTCGGCTAACACACCAAGTCCTTATGGTCCTCATGGTCCCTCATGGTCCCTCCTGGTCCTCACAGAGACCCTGAATAGAGGGCTAATGTTGCTTCTGGTGGTTTTTGATGAACTGTGTCTGTTGTTTTTAGACATCAGTGTCCCGACAGAACCAAGAGAGAGAACAGCAGCATGTCTCCTAAAGCCTCCAAACACCCTGAAGAACCTCCTGCTAAGAGATCTAAGGAGGAGAAACCAGAGGAGGAGGAGCAGAAGGAGGAGGAGGAGGAGAAGAAACCAGAGGAGGAGGAGGAGAGACCAGAGGAGGAGCAGAAGGAGGAAGAAGAGGAGGAGGAGCATAAGGAGGAAGAGGAGAACAAAGAAGAAAAGTCTCAGGAGAAGATTCCGGAAGTGTCTGATCAGGAAGTGAGTTTTTTCTTTGATCTGATTGATTGGAGTCTGTCGTGATGCGTTCAATGACTCGTCTGTCTGCTGCAGGAGGCGGAGCTGAAGGAGGCGGAGCAGATGGAGACGTCGTCCAATCACAATGGAGAGACCGATGCCCCCCCGCCGGCTGAAATCAGACCCAGTGTGGCGTCTCTACCGCTGCCCCCCCACGAGCCCAACACGCCCGTCGGTGAGGAGACACGTTACACGCGTAACACACGTTACACGCGTAACACTCGTTACACGCGTTACACGCGTAACACTCGTTACACGCGTTACACGCGTAACACTCGTTACACGCGTAACACGCGTTACACACGTAGAATATCAAACACCAAAACTCACCACACCGGTCAGGCTGGTGAACTCAGCCGTCTGATGTAGGTCGGCATGTTTGTGTGTAAAACAAATGGCTCTCTAGCGCCCCCTACCAGCTGGACCGGCGACGCCCCTCAACCAGTTTGTCCGATTCACTTTAAATTCGATACACAGACCAGATCCACCAGATCCACCAGATCTAAACAAAGCCTCTCAGAGCCCGAAACCCCGCCTACTCAGTTATTGACTAATATCTTTATTATGAGACATAATAAAGTAAAAGTAGTGATATTTAACTTTACTGGATGTAAACTCTGTCATGGTGGTGATGATGTCATGATTTGTGACATTAAACACGATCAGAGCTCTTTAGTGTTTTTAATTATATTTCATGTTTTCAGGTGTTGAACACGTGAAGACGGGTTTTTACTGCCGAGTCTGTTTCCTGTTTTACTCCAACGAGGAGACGGCCAAGAAGACGCACTGCAGCAGCAGGACGCACTACGACAAGCTGCAGGTTAGTTAGTGTTAGTAACCAGCAGGACGCACTACGACAAGCTGCAGGTTAGTTAGTGTTAGTAACCAGCAGGACGCACTACGACAAGCTGCAGGTTAGTTAGTGTTAGTAACCAGCAGGACGCACTACAACAAGCTGCAGGTTAGTTAGTGTTAGTAACCAGCAGGACGCACTACGACAAGCTGCAGGTTAGTTAGTGTTAGTAACCAGCAGGACGCACTACGACAAGCTGCAGGTTAGTTAGTGTTAGTAACCAGCAGGACGCACTACAACAAGCTGCAGGTTAGTTAGTGTTAGTAACCAGCAGGACGCACTACGACAAGCTGCAGGTTAGTTAGTGTTAGTAACCAGCAGGACAAGCTGCAGGTTAGTTAGTGTTAGTAACCAGCAGGACGCACTACGACAAGCTGCAGGTTAGTTAGTGTTAGTAACCAGCAGGACGCACTACAACAAGCTGCAGGTTAGTTAGTGTTAGTAACCAGCAGGACGCACTACGACAAGCTGCAGGTTAGTTAGTGTTAGTAACTAGCAGGACGCACTACGACAAGCTGCAGGTTAGTTAGTGTTAGTAACCAGCAGGACAAGCTGCAGGTTAGTTAGTGTTAGTAACTAGCAGGACGCACTACGACAAGCTGCAGGTTAGTTAGTGTTAGTAACCAGCAGGACAAGCTGCAGGTTAGTTAGTGTTAGTAACCAGCAGGACGCACTACGACAAGCTGCAGGTTAGTTAGTGTTAGTAACCAGCAGGACGCACTACGACAAGCTGCAGGTTAGTTAGTGTTAGTAACCAGCAGGACGCACTACGACAAGCTGCAGGTTAGTTAGTGTTAGTAACCAGCAGGACGCACTACGACAAGCTGCAGGTTAGTTAGTGTTAGTAACTAGCAGGACGCACTACGACAAGCTGCAGGTTAGTTAGTGTTAGTAACCAGCAGGACAAGCTGCAGGTTAGTTAGTGTTAGTAACTAGCAGGACGCACTACAACAAGCTGCAGGTTAGTTAGTGTTAGTAACTAGCAGGACGCACTACGACAAGCTGCAGGTTAGTTAGTGTTAGTAACCAGCAGGACGCACTACGACAAGCTGCAGGTTAGTTAGTGTTAGTAACCAGCAGGACGCACTACGACAAGCTGCAGGTTAGTTAGTGTTAGTAACTAGCAGGACGCACTACGACAAGCTGCAGGTTAGTTAGTGTTAGTAACCAGCAGGACAAGCTGCAGGTTAGTTAGTGTTAGTAACTAGCAGGACGCACTACGACAAGCTGCAGGTTAGTTAGTGTTAGTAACCAGCAGGACAAGCTGCAGGTTAGTTAGTGTTAGTAACCAGCAGGACAAGCTGCAGGTTAGTTAGTGTTAGTAACCAGCAGGACAAGCTGCAGGTTAGTTAGTGTTAGTGACCTTTAGTGACCTCTACCATTGGACAGAGTGCCTCAGAGAGACAGATGTTGTTTGTGGTTTCAGAAACATCTGGAGAAGGAACAGACCAAAGCAGAGAAGAAGAAAGGGAAGAAGACGAGCACCTAGAAGAAGAACTGAAGACTTTTTATTCTACTTTTATTTGAGTCACATGTTCAGACTGTAAGACGAGTTCAATGAACTCACGTTACAGTAAACAGAAGACGAGTTCAGCCGTGTACCTGAAGCTCTTCATCGAGTCTCAGAGCTGATCATGTGACAGGAACTACTTCCTGAGACGCTGTTCGTCCAGAAAATAGTTCCAACTCAAACGTTCTTACGTTCGTCAACATTTTAAACTTTCAGTGTCACCAAATGGAAAAAGTGAATTTTCTAAAATGTCAAACTATTCCTTCATGTTTCTTTCCATCGTCAGAGAGCGAATGTGTTCAACGTGTTCTGTTGATTTATGAAATAAACCAGTTTCCTCAAATGTGATTTTATTTTTTACAAAATGTTTTCTGCCACGAAGAGTCTCAATCAGAACATGAACCGTTTGTAGCTTCATGTTGGAACTCTGTGGTGTGTGTGTGTGTGTGTGTGTCATTAAACAGTTAGAGCCAGCGCTGTGCGTGTGTGCGCGTGCGTGTGCGCGGTTGTTGGAACTTTCCGTTAAAGAAAGAAAAACCCACAACGGTCACTGAAATAACTTGAATCTGATAAAAGTAATAAATACAAATCTACTGAAAATGAACTCATGAAAATCAGACTTTGCTTTTGAATTGTGGTTCAACATTTAAAAAAACAAACTAATGAAACTGGCCTGGACAGAAATGACACCTGAGACGAGGTTGGAAGTGATCTGACCGTCGGCTGTGTCCTCTAAAGAGCATCACGGCGTCTCAGTCGGCCCGGTCACAGGGTGACGGTCGTCTGGTGCTGTTTGGTGTTCGGTGAGCACCGCGCTGAACACGGACCACAGGAAGCTCCGGAGGCTCAGGAGGAAGAACATGATAGACGACATGTTGATATCAGAGCTTCTCCAGCAGCTGGTGTTCCTGTGACTTGTGTTCACATCATTCAGAGGTTTAAGGTCCACGGGACGCCACCCTCCCTGGACGAGGCCGCAAGAGGAGACTTGATGAGAAAATGAAGAGACGGATAATACGAAAGGTAACAAAGAGATTAGAGGTGAACTCCAAGGTCCATCAGTGGCCGTCGCTGTTTGAGTCAACGCGGACTTCATGGAGGACGACACTGCTGTTGAAAGCAAATCATAAAAAAGTGAAACTGGAATTTGCCAAAATGCATATTGACGAGCCACAAAGCTTCTGGAGAACGTCCCCACAGACCTGAAGCACACAGAGAACTGTGAAGCATGGAGGAGGCTGCTTCGCTGCATCGGGCACAGGGCGTCTTGAATCTGTGCAGGGCAACAAAATCTCAAGACTATCGAGGAATTCTGGAGCGAAATGTGCTGCTCAGTGTCAGAGAGCTGGACCTCCAACAGGAGAACCACCAAACACAGCTAAGAACACCCGAGAATCAATCAGCAAAGCATCGCACTACTGTGAAGTGGCCTCTATGAGCCTGATCTGAATCCTCCTGAGCATGTGTGGAGGTCTGGAGGAGCCTTCAGACCTGAGACAGCTGGAGCAGGAAGTCACGTGACTGCCTCAACAGGGTGCAACTCAATATGAAGTTAAGGTGCAGCTTAGTCCAGGTGGTTTTCATTAGTTTGTATTTATTCATACTTTTGTCAGTTTCCAGTTCTTTCAGTGAGCGTTGTGCTGCTGTGGGTCAGACGTGAGTTATTAAAGCATGAAGTATGAATGATCAGCTCTGTGTTCTCTGTTCAGATCATTACTGACTTATAAAACACCTCAACATGCAGCAGCTGTTATCCAGGTTTATGTGTCAGGGACGAAATAAAGACAATAAAACACCCAAACCCGTCCACACAGGGTCCTGTTACTGTGGAGCAGATCACAACACGTTGAGTCTGTGTTTACCCTCAAAGTCATTCAATGTTAAGCAAAAGAAAAGTCGCATTTATTTACCACCAGATTTAAAGGTGAAAGGAAATCTATTCTGTCCGTGTGAACATTTAGAGAATCTACAGATTTGTTAAATGTGTTTAATCTGAGAGACCGAAGAAGCCCAAAAGGTCTCCGTCTGTTCAGAATGTTATAATATTATGTTATTAATGCTTCATACATGCTATATACCACATTAACGAAGAGATTCTGTTCAACACTATCCTGCAAGCCAGTGTACACACTCCAAACACAACTCTACACAAACTCAAATAAACAACGAGAAGAATGTCCACAATATCACTCTTTGTTCGCCATGGCTGAGCCGACCACACACTCCGGTAGGCGCTAATAAGAAGAAGCTAAATGCTAACACGGAAAACCGAAATAGCAGAAAACACGCCAATAACACACTGAATCCAAAGATATCTTCACTATTTATCTACGTGAAACCACCACAGAGTGTGACACACACTGAGATGTCTTAAGACATCTTAAAGACTAATCCTGATCAAGACCAGAAACAAATGACACAGACTTCAGTTTGGTTCTTCACTTCTATTTTCACATTTTCATTTTCATAAATGTACAGACTGGTTCCTCAGTAACACCACTTACACTGCATTCATTTTAAGGCACATTTACAGTGATTCATTCACTTATCAACTAAATAATTAGATTTTTGGTCTGAAGATAAACATACAAAGCTGTCAACAACAAATACGTTCAGCACACAGATTGATTCAATGTTTATCGATACAATATTGATCAAATCTGCTGGATTCTTTGGTCCAAACTGGATCAATAATGAGATGTTAAAGTACACGTTCAAGTCATGACTTTATGATTTACGCTGAAAGCTGATCAGCAAACAGATTATAATCAATAACACACACACACACACACACACACACACACACACACACACACACACACACACACACACACACACACACACACACACACACACACACACACACACACACACACACACACACACACACACACACACACACACACACACACACACACTTGTTTGCTTACTGAAGAAGACCATGAGATGTGGTTTAAAGCTTATCTTCAGATTATGTTCTGAATTTTCTCAGATTCTTTTTGAAATGATTTAGGTCATAAACAGAATCAGTAATAATCTGAGTTTTAAGGCAGTTTGACTTTAATCAAATTATTTTGTTCTGGTGAAAGCTTCCTTTGTGTTACGTCGACGGAAATATTTGTTTCACAATAAAATCCTATGTTCTAAATGATGTCATCAGGTATAAAGGAGGACGAGTGTTCTAGTGAGGACGCTTAGTCGTCTCCTTTACACTCTGTAAGATCCGCCAGAGGGGCGTTCAGTTCTCTGATTATAAAGCAGGTCAGTGAACGCCCCTGGTGTTAAACAGACTGACCTCCAGATGAGGGAACAGGAAGTGAAATAACGGCGAGTCATCCTGATCAGTGATCAGGTTGTGTGAGGGCTGTCATTGGCTGGAGGAGGAAGATGATGAAGATGATGATGGACTATGGAACAGACTTTGGTTTGAGTGCTGATGAGGAGGATCAATAAGTCTTGTGATATGAAATGTGGGCTCCACCACATTGAACGTCTGTTTTATGTGAAACAGAAGGTTATAAGTGAGACCCCGTATCTAAACCCTCTCCATTTATTACCCATAATCCCGCACAGCTCTGATTGTCTCCGACTGATTTTCGTATAAAGGTTCATTTTGAATGAGTCGCAGCCTGACGGAGGCAGCGGATTGGCTACGGTCAGCTTCCAATCAGAGACGAGTTTCAGAGGCCGGTCAGTCTGTGTGTTTATGCAAACTCAAGCTGGTGTTTGAGTCCGGACCGGACCGGACCGGACCGGACCCTGAACCGGTCAGCTGACCTCTGATGCTCGTTGTCATGGTTTCCCCACGGACACTGTGACCTTAGTGAAGAGATCAAATCTCTCCGTCTTCACCACCTGGTAGGAAACAGAGTTAATCCCGTCTTTGTGCATCGTGTCCCTGGTGTGAGCGATCCGGTCGAACCTGAGACAGGAGATCAATTATTAAAGTGATCAACAACAACCCCGATCAGTGATCAACAACAACCCCGATCAGTGATCAACAACAACCCCGATCAGTGATCAACAATAACCCCGATCAGTGATCAATAACAACCCCGATCAGTGATCAATAATAACCCCGATCAGTGATCAACAATAACCCCGATCAGTGATCAATAACAACCCGGATCAGTGATCAACAACAACCCCGATCAGTGATCAACAACAACCCCGATCAGTGATCAATAATAACCCCGATCAGTGATCGATAATAACCCTGATCAGTGATCAATAATAACCCCGATCAGTGATCAATAACAACCCGGATCAGTGATCAACAACAACCCCGATCAGTGATCAATAATAACCCCGATCAGTGATCAATAATAACCCCCATCAGTGATCAATAATAACCCCGATCAGTGATCAACAACAACCCCGATCAGTGATCAACAACAACCCCGATCAGTGATCAATAATAACCCCGATCAGTGATCAATAATAACCCCCATCAGTGATCAATAATAACCCCCATCAGTGATCAATAATAACCCCGATCAGTGATCAACAATAACCCCGATCAGTGATCAACAATAACCCCGATCAGTGATCAACAACAACCCCGATCAGTGATCAATAATAACCCCGATCAGTGATCAACAACAACCCCGATCAGTGATCAACAACAACCCCGATCAGTGATCAACAAAAACCCCGATCAGTGATCAACAACAACCCCGATCAGTGATCAACAACAACCCCGATCAGTGATCAACAACAACCCCGATCAGTGATCAACAACAACCCCGATCAGTGATCAACAATAACCCCGATCAGTGATCAATAATAACCCCGATCAGTGATCAACAACAACCCCGATCAGTGATCAACAATAACCCCGATCAGTGATCAACAATAACCCCGATCAGTGATCAATAATAACCCCGATCAGTGATCAACAACAACCCCGATCAGTGATCAATAATAACCCCGTTCAGTGATCAACAATAACCCCGATCAGTGATCAATAATAACCCCGATCAGTGATCAACAATAACCCCGATCAGTGATCAATAATAACACCGATCAGTGATCAATAATAACCCCGATCAGTGATCAACAACAACCCCGATCAGTGATCAATAATAACCCCGATCAGTGATCAACAACAACCCCGATCAGTGATCAACAACAACCCCGATCAGTGATCAACAACAACCCCGATCAGTGATCAACAATAACCCCGATCAGTGATCAACAATAACCCCGATCAGTGATCAATAATAACCCCGATCAGTGATCAACAACAACCCCGATCAGTGATCAATAATAACCCCGATCAGTGATCAACAACAACCCCGATCAGTGATCAACAACAACCCTGATCAGTGATCAACAACAACCCTGATCAGTGATCAATAATAACCCTGATCAGTGATCAACAACAACCCTGATCAGTGATCAACAACAACCCTGATCAGTGATCAACAATAACCCCAATCAGTGATCAATAACCCCGATCAGTGATCAACAACAACCCCGATCAGTGATCAATAATAACCCTGATCAGTGATCAACAACAACCCCGATCAGTGATCAATAATAACCCTGATCAGTGATCAACAACAACCCTGATCAGTGATCAACAACAACCCTGATCAGTGATCAATAATAACCCCGATCAGTGATCAATAACCCTGATCAGTGATCAATAACAACCCCGATCAGTGATCAATAATAACCCCGATCAGTGATCAATAACCCTGATCAGTGATCAACAATAACCCCGATCAGTGATCAATAACCCTGATCAGTGATCAATAATAACCCTGATCAGTGATCAACAATAACCCCGATCAGTGATCAATAACAACCCCGATCAGTGATCAATAATAACCCCGATCAGTGATCAATAACCCCGATCAGTGATCAATAACAACCCCGATCAGTGATCAATAACCCTGATCAGTGATCAACAATAACCCTGATCAGTGATCAACAATAACCCCGATCAGTGATCAATAACCCTGATCAGTGATCAATAACCCTGATCAGTGATCAATAATAACCCCGATCAGTGATCAACAACAACCCCGATCAGTGATCAATAATAACCCCGATCAGTGATCAACAACAACCCCGATCAGTGATCAACAACAACCCTGATCAGTGATCAATAATAACCCTGATCAGTGATCAATAATAACCCCGATCAGTGATCAACAACAACCCCGATCAGTGATCAATAATAACCCTGATCAGTGATCAACAACAACCCCGATCAGTGATCAATAATAACCCTGATCAGTGATCAACAACAACCCTGATCAGTGATCAACAACAACCCTGATCAGTGATCAACAATAACCCCGATCAGTGATCAATAACCCCGATCAGTGATCAACAACAACCCCGATCAGTGATCAATAATAACCCTGATCAGTGATCAACAACAACCCCGATCAGTGATCAATAATAACCCTGATCAGTGATCAACAACAACCCTGATCAGTGATCAACAACAACCCTGATCAGTGATCAATAATAACCCTGATCAGTGATCAACAATAACCCCGATCAGTGATCAATAACAACCCCGATCAGTGATCAACAACGACCCCGATCAGTGATCAATAATAACCCCGATCAGTGATCAATAACAACCCCGATCAGTGATCAATAATAACCCCGATCAGTGATCAATAACCCTGATCAGTGATCAACAATAACCCCGATCAGTGATCAATAACCCTGATCAGTGATCAATAATAACCCCGATCAGTGATCAATAACAACCCCGATCAGTGATCAATAACCCTGATCAGTGATCAACAATAACCCTGATCAGTGATCAACAATAACCCTGATCAGTGATCAATAACCCTGATCAGTGATCAATAACCCTGATCAGTGATCAATAACCCTGATCAGTGATCAATAACCCTGATCAGTGATCAATAACCCTGATCAGTGATCAACAATAACCCTGATCAGTGATCAATAACCCTGATCAGTGATCAATAACCCTGATCAGTGATCAATAACCCCGATCAGTGATCAATAACCTACCTCTGAGGGTTGGGGTCGTTCTTCTTGTCTCGGTCGTGACGGATCATTCTACACTTCCCAACGTCTCCACTGGGTCTGGAGATGGACATTCCTTTAGAGGACAACCTGAGGTCAACACACAACACCATTAATACCTGATAGCAAAGTATGTACGTGTGTGTGTGTATATATATATATATATATATATATATATGTATATATATATATATATATTAGGGCTGCAACAACGAATCGATAAAATCGATAAAATCGATTATTAAAAGAGTTGGCAACAAATTTCATTATCGATTCGTCGATTATTCCGCCTCTCAATAAGTGTCGGAGATGTTTGAGTGAATAACGGAACAGGACTCCGGTTCTGTAGCTGACGCTGACCGGCGTATAAACGTTGCCATGACAACACCGGAAGTTGATTTACGCGATTTGTATTATTTTCGCGTCATTCGCGCCGCGTTTGGTCGCGATCGCCGGGGACCTCTTCACCGCGTTTGGTGTTCACAAGGTGTGTGAACACCAAACGTGATGAACGTGATGAACGCGGCCGGTCTCTCCGGAGACTATTTGTGTTCATCCGCGGGCATCGCGCCGGAGAGGGGGCGGGGCTTATCGGCCTGAAAGCCGTTCATTAGTTAGCAGAGTTATTGCACTTTTGTTCATATAGCAGTACTTTTAAAATAAAAGTTAAAAATTATAATCGTTGCCCAGCACTAATACATATATATATATATATATATATATATATATATATATATATATATATATATATGTCTGTGTATATAAACATCGAACAAAACGTTCTGAAGGAGTGTTTGGTAGATTATTTCTCTGTCACACCGCTGAAAGCCTGTTTAGTTCCCTTTCAAACGGCTCCATGTGTGAGGAACATGATCTGTGGGATGAGCAGCTCAGGATGAGGGTTGCGCCCATTAAAAATTCCCCAAATCTTCTCTGCCAATGCAAACGGCTGATTCTGCTGTTGCCTGTTGTTTGGTGGATTGGATGATTGATGGAAGAACCATGGAGGCAGTGTGATGTGTGGAGCGGCATCTCCATCACTGGAAAACCGAGGCTGGTCTTCATTGGAGGCAATCTCAATGCAGAGATATCGAGATGAGATTCTGCAACCAGTGGAATCCCATTTCTCCAGTCTGGGACCGAACTCCATCCTCCAAGATGACAACGCTCGCCCCCACAGAGCGGTCATCAGAGACGACCTCCAGACTGGGAGCAGAGAGGATGGAAGCAGTCCTCACTGAACACTTGTGGGATCAGCTCGGGCTGTTCGTGCTCGAGTGACCAACACAACCACGTTGGCTGACTTGTGACAAATGCTGCTTGAGTGGAACGCATCCCACAGCAGTGTGTGAGCAGCATGAGGAGCAGCCAGGCTGCTGTGGCTGTGTGTGGTTCCTCACACATGGAGCCGTTTGAAAGGGAACTAAACAGGCTTCCAGCGGTGTGACATGTAACAGAGAAATAATCTACCAAACACTCATTCAGAACCTTTTGTTCGATGTTTATATGTGTGTGTGTGTGTGTGTGTGTGGTACCTGTTGAAGATGTCATCGTCCTCCCCCCCCCAGCCCCAGTAGTTGTTTGGGAAGCCATTGATCTTCAGGTATTGTTCTTTACTCATCGAGGACACGCCTCCAAAATACTGGTTATAAGGTAACCTGGAGAACAGACATGAGGACACGAGGACATGAGGACACGAGGACATGAGGACACGAGGACATGAGGACACGCATCCAAAATACTGAGTATAAGGTAACCTGGAGGACATGAGGACATGAGGACTACAACATACAAAGTACTACCACAAAATACAAAAGTACTACCACAGTATACAGAGTACTATCACAAAATACAGAGTACTACCACAACACAGAGTACAACCGCAGTACACAATGTATTATCATAGCACATAAAGTACTAACACAGTACACAGAGTACTCTGGTTAGGTTCAGGGCGGTGATGGTGATGGTCTCCAGGAAATGGATGCAAGTCAATACAATGTCCTCAGTAGTCATGAAAACACAACTCTGTGTGTTTGTGTGTGTACAGGAAACAGGAAGTGAGGACCGTGGCAGATGGTGTTGTTTTCAGAGTCAATCTCTTCCTCTGTGGTGTCTTTGTCAGCACTTCCTGTTTAACCTGAACCCAGTTAAAGAGGACACGTCCCGCCTGCTGTCAGACCCGGTCCCAGGACGAGGTCCAAGGATCCGGTCCTAGTATCTGGTCCCGCCTGCTGACAGTGATAACCTCCAGTGATCTCACCTGAAGCCGAACTTGTCCATGGACACGGACAGGTGTCGGGGCTGACTGAAGCACTTGTAGGTGTTGCGGTCGTCCATGGGGATCAGGTCCACGTCGCTGAAGACGAAGCACTCGTAGTCGTAGTCCTTCAGGGCCTCCAGGTAGCCCACGTTCAGCAGCTTGGCCCGGTTAAAGATCTGGTCTCCGTCCTGATCCAGAACACACAAGAGTGTTAATTGATGAATAAATGAGTAGATTTGAGGTTCTATATCTAAGACAGAATGAGGACAATAACAACTCCTCCTCAGGTTTCTATGACGCAGTAAACAGACTGCAGGTTGCTAGGCAACCAACACCTGTAATGAGCTCTCAGGTGAGAAGCGTTGTAGACTTCCTGTGAGCATCACACCTGAGACACCAGCTGTGTGAATCACTGCTTCTATACGGACAGCTTTTAATCTATAGATCAGAGATCTAACAAATCTAGAACTCTGTGTGTTTAATACATAATACTGTGTATATATAAAGTATAATACTGTGTGTATAAAGTATAATACTGTGTATATAAAGTATAATACTGTGTGTATAAAGTATAATACTGTGTGTATATAAAGTATAATACTGTGTATATAAAGTATAATACTGTGTGTATATAAAGTATAATACTGTGTATATATAAAGTATTATACTGTGTATATAAAGTATTATACTGTGTATATAAAGTATAATACTGTGTATATATAAAGTATAATACTGTGTATATAAAGTATAATACTGTGTATATAAAGTATAATACTGTGTATATAAAGTATAATACTGTGTGTATAAAGTATAATACTGTGTGTATATAAAGTATAATACTGTGTATATAAAGTATAATACTGTGTGTATATAAAGTATAATACTGTGTGTATATAAAGTATAATACTGTGTATATAAAGTATAATACTGTGTGTATAAAGTATAATACTGTGTGTATATAAAGTATAATACTGTGTATATAAAGTATAATACTGTGTGTATATAAAGTATAATACTGTGTGTATATAAAGTATAATACTGTGTGTATATAAAGTATAATACTGTGTATATAAAGTATAATACTGTGTATATAAAGTATAATACTGTGTATATAAAGTATAATACTGTGTGTATATAAAGTATAATACTGTGTATATAAAGTATAATACTGTGTGTATAAAGTATAATACTGTGTATATAAAGTATAATACTGTGTGTATAAAGTATAATACTGTGTATATAAAGTATAATACTGTGTATATAAAGTATAATACTGTGTGTATATAAAGTATAATACTGTGTATATATAAAGTATTATACTGTGTATATAAAGTATAATACTGTGTATATAAAGTATAATACTGTGTATATAAAGTACAATACTGTGTGTATATAAAGTATAATACTGTGTGTATAAAGTATAATACTGTGTATATAAAGTATAATACTGTGTATATAAAGTATAATACTGTGTGTATATAAAGTATAATACTGTGTATATATAAAGTATTATACTGTGTATATAAAGTATAATACTGTGTATATAAAGTATAATACTGTGTATATAAAGTATAATACTGTGTATATAAAGTATAATACTGTGTATATAAAGTATTATACTGTGTATATAAAGTATAATACTGTGTATATAAAGTATTATACTGTGTATATAAAGTATAATACTGTGTGTATATAAAGTATAATACTGTGTATATATAAAGTATAATACTGTGTGTATATAAAGTATAATACTGTGTGTATAAAGTATAATACTGTGTATATAAAGTATAATACTGTGTATATAAAGTATAATACTGTGTGTATATAAAGTATAATACTGTGTGTATATAAAGTATAATACTGTGTGTATAAAGTATAATACTGTGTATATAAAGTATAATACTGTGTATATAAAGTATAATACTGTGTGTATATAAAGTATAATACTGTGTGTATATAAAGTATAATACTGTGTGTATATAAAGTATAATACTGTGTGTATAAAGTATAATACTGTGTGTATAAAGTATAATACTGTGTATATATAAAGTATAATACTGTGTGTATATAAAGTATAATACTGTGTGTATAAAGTATAATACTGTGTATATAAAGTATAATACTGTGTGTATATAAAGTATAATACTGTGTATATAAAGTATAATACTGTGTGTATAAAGTATAATACTGTGTATATATAAAGTATAATACTGTGTGTATATAAAGTATAATACTGTGTGTATAAAGTATAATACTGTGTATATATAAAGTATAATACTGTGTGTATAAAGTATAATACTGTGTATATAAAGTATAATACTGTGTATATAAAGTATAATACTGTGTGTATATAAAGTATAATACTGTGTATATATAAAGTATTATACTGTGTATATAAAGTATAATACTGTGTATATAAAGTATAATACTGTGTATATAAAGTATAATACTGTGTGTATATAAAGTATAATACTGTGTATATATAAAGTATTATACTGTGTATATAAAGTATAATACTGTGTATATAAAGTATAATACTGTGTATATAAAGTATAATACTGTGTGTATAAAGTATAATACTGTGTATATAAAGTATAATACTGTGTGTATATAAAGTATAATACTGTGTATATAAAGTATAATACTGTGTGTATATAAAGTATAATACTGTGTATATATAAAGTATTATACTGTGTATATAAAGTATAATACTGTGTATATAAAGTATAATACTGTGTATATAAAGTATAATACTGTGTGTATAAAGTATAATACTGTGTGTATAAAGTATAATACTGTGTATATAAAGTATAATACTGTGTGTATATAAAGTATAATACTGTGTGTATATAAAGTATAATACTGTGTATATAAAGTATAATACTGTGTGTATATAAAGTATAATACTGTGTGTATATAAAGTATAATACTGTGTATATAAAGTATAATACTGTGTGTATATAAAGTATAATACTGTGTGTATATAAAGTATAATACTGTGTATATATAAAGTATTATACTGTGTATATAAAGTATAATACTGTGTATATAAAGTATAATACTGTGTATATAAAGTATAATACTGTGTGTATATAAAGTATAATACTGTGTATATAAAGTATAATACTGTGTGTATAAAGTATAATACTGTGTATATAAAGTATAATACTGTGTGTATAAAGTATAATACTGTGTATATAAAGTATAATACTGTGTATATAAAGTATAATACTGTGTGTATATAAAGTATAATACTGTGTATATATAAAGTATTATACTGTGTATATAAAGTATAATACTGTGTATATAAAGTATAATACTGTGTATATAAAGTACAATACTGTGTGTATATAAAGTATAATACTGTGTGTATAAAGTATAATACTGTGTATATAAAGTATAATACTGTGTATATAAAGTATAATACTGTGTGTATATAAAGTATAATACTGTGTATATATAAAGTATTATACTGTGTATATAAAGTATAATACTGTGTATATAAAGTATAATACTGTGTATATAAAGTATAATACTGTGTATATATAAAGTATAATACTGTGTGTATAAAGTATAATACTGTGTATATAAAGTATAATACTGTGTATATAAAGTATAATACTGTGTGTATATAAAGTATAATACTGTGTGTGTACATAAAGTATAATACTGTGTATATAAAGTATAATACTGTGTGTGTACATAAAGTATAATACTGTGTGTGTACATAAAGTATGATACTGTGTGTGTACATAAAGTATAATACTGTGTATATAAAGTATAATACTGTGTGTTTGTATGTTCACTATACATAGGATCAGTTGTATGAACAATGAGAAAGCAGAAGCAGGTTGAGAAAAGAGAAGCCCGTATTACCAGAGCAGAACGGTCTGCCAACACCAGCTGCTATTGGCCGAGACCAAGCAGGGGCGGGTCTCAACGGCTCCAGCGACCACAACCATTGGTCAGAAGCGCCTGACATGCAGAGGGAAGGGGAGGGGGGGTGAGGGAGGGGGAGGCGTTGTGAGCGAGGGAGCCAAAGTGGGGAGAGAAGTAGAAAAGTGGAAGAGGAGGAGAAGGAAGGACACACAGACAGGAGAGAAGAAGAAGAACAAGTGTGAGTCACAAACAAAGAAGACTTTAAAGAAACAGTGAGCTTAGAACAAACAGTGTTTCATCATCTGTTAGAAATCACAGAGCTCCATGCAGCCAAACACAGTCCACATTCAACAATGGTACAGGGGGTACGGGGGTCTCGGTACGGGGGTCTCGGTACAAGGGGTACGGGGGTACGGGGGGTCTCGGTACAGGGGTACGGGGGTCTCGGTACAGGGGGTATGGGGGTCTCGGTACGGGGTCTCGGTACAAGGGTCTCTGTACGGAGGGTATGGGGGTCTCGGTACGGGGGTCTCGGTATGAGGGGTACGGGGGTCTCGGTACGGGGGGTTCTCGGTACAAGGGGTACGACGGGGGGTTCTTGGTACGGGGTCTCGGTATGGGGGTACGGGGTTCTCGGTACGGGGGTTCTCGGTACGAGGGGTACCGGTACGAGGGGTACAGGGGGTACGGGGGTCTCGGTACGGGGGGTTCTCGGTATAAGGGGTACGATGGGGGGTTCTCGGTACGGGGGTTCTCGGTACGAGGGGTACCGGTACGAGGGGTACGGGGGGTACGGCGGTCTCGGTACGAGGGGTACGGGGGTCTCGGTACGAGGGGTACCGGTACGAGGGGTACAGGGGTCTCGGTACGAGGGGTACCGGTACGAGGGGTACGGGGGTCTCGGTACGAGGGGTACCGGTACGAGGGGTACGGGGTTCTCGGTACGAGGGGTACGGGGGTCTCGGTACGAGGGGTACCGGTACGAGGGGTACGGGGGTCTCGGTACGAGGGGTACGGGGGTCTCGGTACGAGGGGTACGGGGGTCTCGGTACGAGGGGTACGGGGGTCTCGGTACGAGGGGTACCGGTACGAGGGGTACGGGGGTCTCGGTACGAGGGGTACGGGGGTCTCGGTGTAGTAGTAGTACATCGTTAGCAACGCGCTGAGGTACAACTTGGCGGGTCAGGACAGACGTTTGGGGTGAAGGATCCTCTCGTGGGACCTGACTTACATTACTTGAAACAGAGCAGCAGGACGAAGCTTCAACAGCAACAGAGTAATGTGAAGAAGATGAGGATGAAGAGAAACACATCCAACATGCTAACACACATTCAGCAGCAAGTTTGATAAGAGATGCTGTTCAGTTCTTTAGTCTGGTGACTGAATGTTGCTGATGTTCATCACGTGTACACACACACACACACATATATAAAGACATGAATCTGTCACAGAGAGCCGTCCTTTGTTTGGAGAGTTCAACCTCGTTAGTCTCTCTGGTTCTAACGTCTTCTGGGACTTCAGGTGACTTCCTGTCCAGCTTGTTTACATTCAGTCTGTTTGTTTTATCACTAGCTTCATGTTCAAAATCTGCTCTTCACACCGACCACAGCTGATCTGTGACACTCTGAAGCTCTTAGTAAAAACGAACTGCTTTCATGATGCTGGAGGAGCTAACGGCTAACAAGCTACTCTGAGAACTGATTTACAGGAAGAAAACTTGAAATTATTATGTCATAAAGTTTGTTCTTCTAAAGAAACATAAACTGATGTTCTTACTGAGTTCTTTTCTCAAAAGAAATAACTGCGTTTAACGCCGTCTGTTTAGATTCAGTATAATATTGTGAGAATATAAAGTATAATATTGTGTGTATATTATGATGAAGATGATCCGGCCTCACAAAGTGGTTTCTTTCTATAAATTCAGAGACTCAAGTTTTTTCCTCGTGAATTCAGACTATTTTTACTGAATGTTTCTCTGCTGCAAACAGCTACTGAATAATAAATTACAAAGTATTATTATTTTTTCTTATCTTTTTTTTTCTTCTAGAATAGCCGTATTAGACCATCATAGTTTTGAGTTTAAAATACTAAAACTAAATTATAATCGGGTGCCACAATGTATGGAGCAGCAGTACTACTACTAGTATCACTCCACTCTGACTACTAGTATTACTAGTACTAGTACTACTACTATACACTCTGACGTCACTTTGAACCTGTACCTGGTTGATGACGTAGACTCCGTAGTCCAGCTGCTGTCTCTGGAGGATCGGGTGCAGGTAGAAGAGCCAGAACTTCAGGTGCTCCTCTCGTTTCCTGAAGGGGATGATGATGGCAACCTTCATCACAGCCTCACAGTCTCTGGGTCTGAAGCGCCCCCCCGGTTGCAGGTGGGGGTTCTGGTCCTTGATCTGATCCAGATTCACCGGACTGGTGAACTCCACCCGCAGAGGACCCACTGAGGACAGAGACATGTTCAGACTGAGGACACACAGGATTTGAATGTTTCTCAAAGACTTTAAACCTCTGGATTCAAACTCAAACAGCTGTTTTCTCTATGGAGTTCTGAACGGAGCGTCAGACGAAGAAGTCCAGATGTGGGACTGAAAGCTGGACTCACATCAAGGTTTAAACCATAATGATGAACATCACGTTATGGAGATATATACTGAGTTAATGTCAGAGGACCTGATGGGTCCTGGTGGGACCTGGTGGGTCCAGTTCTACGAGCAGAGCTGTGTGACATCAGAAGGGGTCCCAGCTGAGGAAACATGAACCAACAGACTGATAATAAACATCAGAGGATCCTGTTCATGTGAGATCAGTTCACTGAACTCCAGAGACCACAAGGAACCACATCCAACCTGTTAGGGTCTTACTCTTCTTATATACAGTCTATATACAGGTCTTACCTTCTTATATACAGTCTATATACAGGTCTTACCTTCTTATATACAGTCTATATACAGGTCTTACTCTTTTTATAGTCTACATACAGGTCTTACCTTCTTATAGTCTACACACAAGTCTTACTCTTCTTATAGTCTACACACAAGTCTTACTCTTCTTATAGTCTACACACAGGTCTTACTCTTCTTATAGTCTACACACAAGTCTTACCTTCTTATAGTCTACACACAACTCTTACCTTCTTATAGTCTACATACAAGTCTTACCCTTCTTATAGTCTACACACAAGTCTTACTCTTCTTGTAGTCTACACACAAGTCTTACCCTTCTTATAGTCTACACACAGGTCTTACTCTTCTTATAGTCTACACACAAGTCTTACTCTTCTTATAGTCTACACACAAGTCTTACCTTCTTATAGTCTACATACAAGTCTTACCCTTCTTATAGTCTACACACAAGTCTTACTCTTCTTATAGTCTACACACAGGTCTTACTCTTCTTATAGTCTACACACAGGTCTTACTCTTCTTATAGTCTACACACAAGTCTTACTCTTCTTATAGTCTACACACAAGTCTTACTCTTCTTATAGTCTACATACAAGTCTTACCTTATTATAGTCTACATACAAGTCTTACCTTATTATAGTCTACATACAAGTCTTACCCTTCTTATAGTCTACATACAGGTCTTACATTCTTATATACAGTCTATATACAAGTATTACCCTTCTTATAATCTACATACAGGTCTTACCTTCTTATAGTCTACATACAGGTCTTACCCTTCTTATAGTCTATATACAAGTCTTACCCTTCTTATAATCTACATACAGGTCTTACCTTCTTATAGTCTACACACAGGTCTTACCCTTCTTATAGTCTACATACAGGTCATACCCTTCTTGTAGTCTACACACAAGTCTTACTCTTCTTATAGTCTACACACAAGTCTTACTCTTCTTATAGTCTACACACAAGTCTTACTCTTCTTATAGTCTACACAAAAGTCTTACTCTTCTTATAGTCTACACACAAGTCTTACTCTTCTTATAGTCTACACACAAGTCTTACTCTTCTTATAGTCTACACACAAGTCTTACTCTTCTTATAGTCTACACAAAAGTCTTACTCTTCTTATAGTCTACACACAGGTCTTACCCTTCTTATAGTCTACACACAGGTCTTACCCTTCTTATAGTCTACATACAGGTCTTACCTTCTTATAGTCTACATACAAGTCTTACCTTCTTATAGTCTACATACAAGTCTTACCTTATTATAGTCTATACACAGGTCTTATCCTTCTTATAGTCTACATACAGGTCTTACCCTTCTTATAGTCTACACACAGGTCTTACCTTCTTATATACAGTCTACATACAGGTCTTACCTTCTTATAGTCTACATACAGGTCTTACCCTTATTATAGTCTATACACAGGTCTTATCCTTCGTATAGTCTACATACAGGTCTTACATTCTTATAGTCTACAAACAGGTCTTACCCTTCTTATATACAGTCTATATACAAGTATTACCCTTGTTATAGTCTACATACAGGTCTTACCTTCTTATATACAGTCTATATACAAGTCTTACCCTTCTTATAGTCTATACACAGGTCTTATCCTTCTTATAGTCTACATACAGGTCTTACCCTTCTTATAGTCTACATACAGGTCTTACCTTCTTATAGTCTACATACAGGTCTTACCTTCTTATAGTCTACACACAGGTCTTACCCTTCTTATAGTCTATACACAGGTCTTACCCTTCTTATAGTCTATACACAGGTCTTACCCTTCTTATAGTCTACATACAGGTCTTACCTTCTTATAGTCTACACACAGGTCTTATCCTTCTTATAGTCTACATACAGGTCTTACATTCTTATAGTCTACAAACAGGTCTTACCTTCTTATATACAGTCTATATACAAGTCTTATCCTTCTTATAGTCTACATACAGGTCTTACCCTTCTTATAGTCTACATACAGGTCTTACCTTCTTATAGTCTACATACAGGTCTTACCTTCTTATAGTCTACATACAGGTCTTACCTTCTTATAGTCTACATACAGGTCTTACCTTCTTATAGTCTACACACAGGTCTTACCCTTCTTATAGTCTATATACAGGTCTTACCTTCTTATAGTCTACACACAGGTCTTACCCTTCTTATAGTCTACATACAGGTCTTACCCTTCTTATAGTCTACATACAGGTCTTACCCTTCTTATAGTCTACATACAGGTCTTACCTTCTTATAGTCTACATACAGGTCTTACCTTCTTATAGTCTACATACAGGTCTTACCCTTCTTATAGTCTACATACAGGTCTTACCCTTCTTATAGTCTACATACAGGTCTTACCCTTCTTATAGTCTACATACAGGTCTTACCTTCTTATAGTCTACATACAGGTCTTACCTTCTTATAGTCTACATACAGGTCTTACCTTCTTATAGTCTACATACAGGTCTTACCTTCTTATAGTCTACATACAGGTCTTACCCTTCTTATAGTCTACATACAGGTCTTACCTTCTTATAGTCTACATACAGGTCTTACCCTTCTTATAGTCTACATACAGGTCTTACCCTTCTTATAGTCTACATACAGGTCTTACCCTTCTTATAGTCTACATACAGGTCTTACCCTTCTTATAGTCTACATACAGGTCTTACCCTTCTTATAGTCTATATACAGGTCTTACCCTTCTTATAGTCTACATACAGGTCTTACCCTTCTTATAGTCTACATACAGGTCTTACCCTTCTTATAGTCTACATAGAGGTCTTACCCTTCTTATAGTCTACATACAGGTCTTACCCTTCTTATAGTCTACATACAGGTCTTACCCTTCTTATAGTCTACATACAGGTCTTACTCTTCTTATAGTCTACATACAGGTCTTACCCTTCTTATAGTCTACATACAGGTCTTACCCTTCTTATAGTCTACATACAGGTCTTACCCTTCTTATAGTCTACATACAGGTCTTACTCTTCTTATAGTCTACATACAGGTCTTACCCTTCTTATAGTCTACATACAGGTCTTACCCTTCTTATAGTCTACATACAGGTCTTACCCTTCTTATAGTCTACATAGAGGTCTTACCCTTCTTATAGTCTACATACAGGTCTTACCCTTCTTATAGTCTATATACAGGTCTTACCCTTCTTATAGTCTACATACAGGTCTTACCCTTCTTATAGTCTACATACAGGTCTTACCCTTCTTATAGTCTACATACAGGTCTTACCCTTCTTATAGTCTACATAGAGGTCTTACCCTTCTTATAGTCTACATACAGGTCTTACCCTTCTTATAGTCTACATACGGGTCTTACCTTCTTATAGTCTACATACAGGTCTTACCCTTCTTATAGTCTACATACAGGTCTTACCTTCTTATAGTCTACATACAGGTCTTACCCTTCTTATAGTCTACATACAGGTCTTACCCTTCTTATAGTCTACATACAGGTCTTACCCTTCTTATAGTCTACATAGAGGTCTTACCCTTCTTATAGTCTACATACAGGTCTTACCCTTCTTATAGTCTATATACAGGTCTTACCCTTCTTATAGTCTACATACAGGTCTTACCCAGCAGAGGTGATGTTTCAGGACATTTTTCCAGCTTCTTCTCTGGTTCTACTTCTTCTTTCTTCTTCTTCTTCTCCGGTTGCTCAGAAGCTTTCGGCTCTTCTCTGTGCTCCTCCTTCATGGCCTGGACCACCTTCGGTTCGGTTCCAGAATTAAAGCCTGTGTGTCTGAACCGGTTAGTCTGCGTGGTGGAAACATTGCGGTGCTGCTGGTTCTGGACGAAGGAGAACCGTACATCCAGAGATCGGACGTAGAAGAAGACGGTGACGGAGAGGTGGAGGAAACACAGCAGCACCACCAGCTTACAGGTCCGGTGGAGAAGCAAGAACTTCACAGAGGAGTCTCCTCTAGCCATCATCACCTACTGGGAGAAGATCAGAAACTATGAGGAGGAGGAAGAGAGAGGAGGAGGAGGAAGAGGGGGTAGAGAGAGGCGAGAAGAGGAGAGATAAGGAGGAAGAGGAAGAGAGGAGGGAGAGGCGGGTTACCTTTAAAAGAGAAGAAGAAGAAGAAGGCGGAACAGTAAACTGCGCCCCAGGGTTCTTGTTAACTGTTAGCTCTCGCGCTCCATTTCCCGTGAAGTTTTAAACTTCTGAACTAGATTAACACAGAAACATTGTATTCTGTTTAACGTGAAGCTGAAAAGTTCCCAAAAGATGAAGAATAACGAGAGAAAGTCCCGTGAACAGTCTGAATTTCCGTCGTTAGCTTTCAACTAGCTCGGTAACTTTAAGTGACGCTAACGATCAGCGGTACTGAGCGGAGGAACTACGTGATACATAACATAATAATATGTACTATTAACTAACCCTAACCCGTAACACCTTTGAGTCCTAAAATACTTGAAGAAACAAGTTTTAACACGTTTTCCGCTGGTTCCGGACAGACGGGTTCAGGAACTCGACCGACTCGTCTCCGCTGAGAGGACATCAATCTGTCAAGGAGACGAAGTGATCCGTCACACTTCCGCTCACCGATTTCAAAAGAACATACATACGGTTTCAATTTACCGGAAAAGGCAC